>NW_020837946.1:5136734-5206279 GCF_003676395.1 Aethalodelphis obliquidens
GTGTGTGTGTGTGTGTGTGTGTGTGTGTGTGTGTGTGTGTGTGTGTGTGAGATTTCCTGCAGGCTCCCTCACTCCACGTTTTGCACAAAGGCAGGTGAGTGCCCTCCCCCTCCCCCACCCATCCCCCACCCCCCTCGCCCTTCCTCATTCACTCTCAGGTGTGCTGTGAGCCGCACGATCTTCTCGACTTTCCAGGGAAGCATTTGCGAGCCCTTTCCATTTCCAGCAGTGTGTTGGTTTGTCTTCTGTTATGCTGGTGGTGGGAGAATATAAGTGAGAGGGTGATGACTTCTTGATCCTGCATCTCACGTTGCTCAGTGACTACCGCACGTAAGTTGCGTGACATGCATTGCAGGGTGGCCAGGAGAGTGACACTGTCCTACGCTCGGAAACCTCGATCTGGCTGGCACAGAAGGTAGGTCTCACTGCAGCTGTCAGCCGTGGTCAGGTCCCATCCTCTCAGCTCCTTCCCTAGCACGTCACTGAGTTTCCTGGCCGCTCTTCTTGACATCATCCCTTCCCGTTGCCCCTGTGACAATGTGTAGCCTTGTCATCTCCAACTTCTTGGACTATCGCATGCTTCCTAAGCATTTGTGTCCCCATAGTCCCATCTTAATCCTCTGTGCTCTCTCTTTATTCCCTTCCCTGGACCTTTCGTTCACCTTTGTGTTTCTACCATCACTGGAGTCCACGTCCATCACTGGATTCCGTGTGGAGGGGAACGGTTGTTCTATCTTCTTATTCTACAATTCCCTCTGCGTGGTGCCCTTCCACCCCAAACCTTTAAAACCTAATGGGCTCAGCTCATCCCCCTTCTACGTCTCTTCCATTTCCCTTTAGTTCCACGTCCTCTCAAATCCCTTTCCATTGGTACATCCTTCCCTCCTTTTTGATCTCCCTGCTGTGGCTGTGGTTTAGATTCTCAGTGCTTCTCTCCTGGGCAGTTGCATCTTCTTCTAACCCCCCTAACTGCCCCTGCTCTGGCCACCCTCCACTGTAACCTACACACCAAGGCTTCAGTTTGATCTCCCTAAATCACAGCTCAGATCATGTCATTTTCTCTGCTTAAAAATTTCTTGCTGGGAAAATGAAATTCACGTTTCCTAGCTCAGTAGGGATCCCCTGAGGGTTTGTCCTTCCACGCTCACTCAGGGTGTCCTGCTCCACACACGCTGTCTCCTGACAAACTGGGAGTTAGCGGTTCATGGCTGTGCTCTGCACATCCCCACACTTCTCAGCATCCCCTCCGTCTGGAATGCCTGATGCCCTAACTTTGCGTGTCTCCATCCTGTCTCCCCATACCTGTACCCGAATGGCCCGGCTGCAGTGGTCTCTACCATGTCTCAATTCACCTAGGGCTTCTTAACACTAACCCCACACTTCCTTTGTTCCAGGTATTTATATACACGCCTTTCTGCCCCAAAGCCTGCTTCTCCACTGGTTGTGTTTATGTACAAAGTGCATTACACAGTGCAGGACGCAAAGGAATATTTATCCGATGAACAATGGTCAAATAACTGCTGTGGAGTATCCCCCTTGACATGCGTGGGGATTGTGTCTTGAGACCTTCGAGTGGTTAAGAGCTGTAGTTAAGAGCACGGAGTTTATAGTGAGACAGGTTTGGGTTTAGGTACCAGCTGTGTCACTAGCTCTGTGATGCTGCAAGAGTTACTTAATCTCTCAGAGTCAGCTCCCTAAAGATAAAACCCACAAAGACCTTTTGAGAGATGAGGTGTGCAGGCCCTCAGCCCAGCATTTGGCATGTAACAAGTGCTCAATAAATGCTAACTGTCAATATTACTGTCTTTTGCTTCTATCCAAACACAGCACCAGTAAAAGGCAGGTGACCCTTCAGACCTGCCTCCAGTGATGGGCAGAGAAAGAGGTGGAGTTGAGAGGTCAGTGCTGGGCAGGTGGCCAAGTTTCCACACATGCTCTTCAGGGTGTCCCTGTCCTCCCCTGTATGACCAATTATTCACAAGCCCTGGACTTTCGGAGCCCCACAGGAGTATCTGAAATTGGGTAGAAATTAGGTCCAGGCTGTGCATGAATGGAAGTGTCTCCCTGGGGAGCAAACCAACTCAGCACCCATTCTTCTTTTTTTAAAAAACTTTTATTGAAGTATAGTTGATTGACAATTTGGGGTTAATTTCTGCTTATAGCAAAGTGACTCAGTTATATATATATATATATATATATATATATATATATATTCTTTTCCATTATGGTTTATCCCAGGATATTGGATATAGTTCCCTGTGCTATACAGTAACACCTGGTTTATTCATTCTCTATATAATAGTTTGCACCTGCTAACCCCAACCTCCCACTCCATCCCTCCCCACCTCCTTGGCAACCACAAGTCTGTTCTCTCTGTCTGTGGGTCTATTGCTGTTTCGTAGATAGGTTCATTTGTTTCATATTTTAGACTCCACCTATGAGTGGTATCATATGGTATTTGTCTTTCTCCTTCTGACTTACTTCAGTTAGTGTGATCATCTCTAGGTCCATCCATGTTCTTAGCACCCACTCTGACCTCCCTGAGAGCCCTGCCAGGCTGGAGCTGCTAACACATGCCACGTGACCTCAAGCTCACGTCTAACTTGTCTGATTTAGCGGTCTTCTGATGACCTACACTAGATCACTGGGGGCCGAGGCCAGCTCTGTAGACTTGTTTCTCTTCTGCATTTATCTACCATACAACAGTCTCTTCGTAGGTGTCACCCTTGTAAGAAAAAGGAGAAACATGGCTCTCCTAGGACGAGGTATTGTTTTATCAATAATATCACAATAAATCATAGGAGGCTTCAGTCATGGCACCAAAGCAAGAAACGTGTGCTCTTTCATCTTATTTTTAGATGCTCATAAATGCAGCTCCATCCCTAATAAAAAGAGAGGCGTTTCCTTTAAGTCAAGTTCATAATGACTGTTTAGAATCAGTAAAACACTGTTAGCTGAAATGACCAATCTCTTTCTCAAACCCTAATGCATCTCCTTTCCTGTTCTTGGGCAAGCCATGCAGTCCATTGATGACATTGATTGTTTTCTTATTTGTGTGTCACACAGTGTTTTAGCTGGTCCTTTGGAAGCTGAATGACAGTCACTGTGGAGCTCCCTGGCTGGGGTCTCTGAGCCACAGAACCTGGTCAGGTAGGAAGGAGAGGAGACTCGTTACCCTCAAGGACACAACGTGTATCAGGTTTTTGAAAAATCAGTGGAAGGGTGAGGATTTGTCGGAGAGAGACTGAAACTTGGCGACAAAGTCTAGGGTTAGGGAGAAGGTTGGGGGCTGGCCTTAAGTTCCGAGGGGACATTTCAACATTGGTCACCGTCCTGTAGGTTACTTGTGAAGAGTTCTGTGTGAGCGTGGAAGTGCTGTGGTTGGGAAGCTGCAGTGCAGATGCAGAAATATCACTGTTCCTGGTCCAGCCGGTGGCCCTGGGGATGACAAACACCCTGGAGAGGGTTACCAGTAAAACCATGCCCTTGATGGGGAGCCAGGAGGTGGGAGGAGTATTCTGAGAGGGTATGGAGAGGTTGGGGTGTAGGTTTTCAAAAGAATGAAGGTTCCAGAAGACAGAGCAGAAAGGTCCCGCAGGAGGAGGATGGCTGGGGGAGCGATAGCAGAGAAGAAAGGGAGTGGAGACTCTGGGGCAGAGCCGGCTGGAGATGCTGGCATTGGGATGGGAGCAGCCAATGTGAGAGGTGTTGTGTGACAAGTTGCCTTGAGGATTAACAGGGTACAGGCATGAATTGGTTCATTGAGCATGTTTTTCCTGAAGCTTGGATGAATTGAAAATTTAAAGGTGGGGAAATGAAAGAGGCGGTGTTGTACGACCTGGGTGTATCCGTTGGTCCTGACAAGACCGAGATGGTGCATGCAGGTTGGGTCATTCGAGGAGACTTTGATGACGGGCTATTTGCAAAGGTCAGAGAAGATGTAGGGAAAGTACCAAGGGCAGTGCACCATCCTGGCGCTAGTGCCAGTCGGGTATTCTCTCTCCCACGCCTGAGGGACAGAGGACAGCAGTGGGCCTGGACTGCTTCTCTAAGCTCCAGTCTTGGGTCATTGAAGGTAGGCAGCCCGCCAATGGTGATTCCATCCAAGGGAGCAGGGGCAATGTCCTAACCTCACTCTGTTCCTCCTCCCACTTCCTGCCTGGGCTCCCCCTGGCCCAGCCCACCAGAGTCCAGAAGCCAGTGGCCCTGGTTGAGGGGGTCCACACTGGCCAGCCTCCCGGGGCAGAGGGTGGCTCAAGGAAAGGTGGAGAATGGATCGCGGGGAGCAAACTGGGGCTGAGGCGGTCGAGGTAGATGCTGGGCTATTTTGGGGTGACCATCACGGACCATCCTGGGCCACCTCCTTGGATATTTTGCCCGGGGACAGCTCTGCTTTTTCTTTCTTGGAGGAGCCCCAGATAGACAGGCGGCCATCAACCCCGCTTACACTTGCGTCCCCTCCATCGCTCTGCCCGGCGGGGAAGCTGGCGTGACATGACACTCAAAGTGAAGCGTGATGCCCCCCCGCCCCCCCGTCCCATGGCGCCGCCTTCCACCCTCTGCTGTCAGCAGAGTTAGCAAAGGGCCTGCTGCGCCCAGGATATGGAGCGCATCCATTTCTCCATTCCTGGACTTTCCCTCACAAAGGTATTCTGAACGTGGGCCTCAGGAGACACACCCGACAGGAAAACCAAAGCTTGTTTGGAAAAGAGAAATTCCGCACCTGCTCTTTGACCCACAGGAAGGTCCGTGGGAAGAGAAGGTCTGATGTTCTCAGCTGCCTCGACGTGGCCCAGTTGGGAGATTCCTCCCGGGAAGGGAGAGGAGCTTCTCACTGGGAAGAGAGCTCTTCTGACATTTCAAAAGCTCGTGCATTTGTAGAAATTGATGGGAAATTTTGAACTTTAATCTGCCCTTAATCGCACTCACTGATATCGCTCAGAAGTGTATTGATTGGATAATTTCTATTTTTTCCAGAAAAGAAAAACTCACCTTTGAGTTAGGTCTGAGCTGTGAAAATGACATTCAGAAGGAATACTTGATAAAAATGGGAAAACCTGGCTAACGTGGTGTTAGGGAGACATTTCCTTCTCAGCCATTGCTCTGCTTCTCTGGATGCTTTTGTCTTCGTGTGTAACACACACAACATGAACACACAACCACACACACACACACACACACACACACCACCACTAGCACTCCACGTACAACACACCCACAGTACACCACATACGTACATACCATCTACCTCACACACAACCCACAACGCATACATCTATGTCACACACACACATCGCACAGCGCACAGCACAGCACGTACAACCATCACCTCCCCCCGCCTCCCTCTTCTCCCTGAAATCAGGCTGCCTGACAGGAAATTAGATTTTCAACAGAGAGTCGAATGATTTTCTCTTCTGGAGAAAAGATGATGGCGGAGGACGCCGTCTGAGCTGCCACAGATCATAAACTCACAGCCGCTTTGTGCTGCCCTAACGAGACGCTCCGTTTTGACGGCTCACGTATGAATCAGTCCTGCATATGCTGAAGTTCAGGGGAGCCTCTGACCTTCACGTCTTCCTCAGGTTCAGCAGCTGAGTGTGTGTCGGCGTGTGAGTGTGAGTTTGTGAGCGAAAGGGTGTGAATGTGTGGGCACGAGAGGGTGTGCACGCCTGCTTGTGTGAGCGTGTGTGTTTGTGTGAGTGTGTGGCGGGATGAAGGGGGTGGCAGAGACAGGAATCATGTGTGGGAACACAGCTGAATACAGTCAGCTTCATGAATGATTTAGGTAAACTCTGGTTTCCAGGAATATGATTGAGTCAATTGCCGCAATCCACTTTCCCTTTGACAGTCTGGGTTTAAAAGCTCAGAAGCACTGTGATATCAAATTTCCAGATTTAGATTCTCCCTGCACCCTCCAGCCCAAACCAAGCTCTTTCCTGTACAGACTCTTCGTTGCTGTATCCTGCGAGTGGGAGCCACAAAACCCCAGCTATAAATCGTCTGGTAGATACGGTCTGGCAACTCTGGAAACTTCCAGGCACTGAGGCTGGGAACTTTCAGTGGGAAGAGCAGGGGGGTTACTCTCCACTCCCCCCCACGGCCCCCCAGGAGGCGCTTTCTTCCCCTGGTGTGATGGGCTTAAGAGATGGCTCCTCCAGGCATCCTGGCTCATAGGAGCAGGGTGGTACCCAGGAGAAACATAGAGGAGGCATCTTATCAGTGATTCCCAAACTGGGTTAGCTTTAGCATCATCTGAGAGCTTATTTACCAAGCACATTGCCTGAGCCACTTCCAAGATGTGCTAACTCAGAATTTCCAGAAGTGGTCCCCAGCAAGGGTATTTCCAAACAGCTCCCCAAGGGAGAGCGAGACAAACACTAATCCCTCTTGAGTGTTCTCTGTGGTCTAACCCAGCTTACCAGGAAAGGAAAGCAGGGGTTTGGGAGCAGGAACTCCATCTTGAAAGATGGGTTTTGCCTGCTTATGCCTTGTTACATCCTTTTTGGTGTGAGATGCTTCCTTCCACTCTTTGTCTAGTCACTCTTACTCATTCCTTAGTTCTCAGTTTTTACTTTGCCACCTTCTCTCATCCCACAACCTGCATCAGGTGTCCCTTCTGTTTGGTCCCATGGCAGTCTGACATTTTTTTTTTTTTTTATCATAGTTCCTAACCCTCTGAATTGTTATTTCTTGTTAAGTTGTCCATGGCTGTCATCAGACAATAAGAGGGTAAGGATAATGTTTTGTTTGCATTATTTGCCTAGACCTGGCAGAGAGGTGCTCAATGAAGATTTTCTTGGGGGGTAAATTTCCAAACACAGAGCACTAGAAAGGGGGTGGATGCATAGACACAAGGCAGGACAGGAAACATGATTGACACCTGAAAGGCTTCCCTCATTTCCAGGCTTTGACCCACAACAGCATCATTGCAACCTGTATCAGTCAGCTATTTCCGTAATAATGCTGTGTAATAAACCGTCCAGAACCCACAGGCTTAGAGCAATAACCATTTACCCTCACTCTCAAGGGTTCACTGCAATGCGGCTGGGCTTCTTTTCAAGCTGAACTCAGGTCATGGGGCACGTTCTTCTCCTGGCAGAGATCAGAAGATTCCAGAGACCAAGCCAGACTATGGAAGGATGTTCACAACTTCTGCTTGCATCACATCCGCTAAAATTTCACTGGCCAAAGGAAATCACATGACCAAGCTCAATATCAATGAGGCAGGGCCGTATATTCTATCCCCAGCATGAAGGGAAAGAATGAACATTTTCTGAACAACAATTCAAACTATCAAATAACTTAATTCTGCTATCTCAGATTTTGATCATTTCTTGCTAAGGAGGGATAACAATAACAATATTTAACATGTTTTGAATCCTTATTAAATGTCAGCCATAGTTCTGTAGACTCTGTAGACATTTTCTCATTTAATGCCCATAAAAATCCCACATGATACGTACGATGTGTGTGCGACCTGCCTGAATCACACAGCTGGAAGGGGCAGGGTATGAACTATAGGCACTTCTGGTGCCCAACTCATGACACTACTTGACTCTTCCTCCTCTTTCATTTTCAAGCCTGAGTTTGGGTAAATGTTTAATTTGTTGCCAGTGTTTTAACCTTGGTGCAAATAATCTAAGCGAGATTATGGAGGGAAAGATGGAGAAAGAGGTTCTGAGGTGGAAGCTGGGGGAGTCGCAGAAGCACAGACAAAGCTCAAAGCCAAAGCCAAGCTCTCCCCGTTTCATTACCTGGTCTTGAGCTAACCCAGAATTAACATGCATATTTTCAAAACAACTGGTGGCCAATTACCAAGAACGTAGGATGTGACAGATGGCAGGTACCAGGATGTTTATTCCAACCTCCTCGTTTTACAGACGAGGAATTGGAGCCTGAGGGAGGGGAAGTAACTTGCCCAGGACATATGGCTCGTAAATGACAGATCTAGATAAAAACTAGATTTGTGATTCCAAGTGGAGAGCTCCGTTTTCCTGCTTGTTTTGTGGGAGCCATGAAGGTGGTGCTGGGTACCACTGGCCTGGGTGGGTTTTCTGATGAACTGATCCTGACAGAACATACAATTGATTCTAAGGAAGCAGTCAAAGCATTTGCATAGTGAAGTCCAGCAAAGCAAATAGACTGAAGTTTTCAATGTACAGCTACTCGCTTGGCATCCTGTAGGCACCGCCTGGATGAGTTTTACTCAACAGGCAGCCACCTGGCACTTGTGCATTCTCACAAATGATTTAGTGGCAGTGATGTAAATATTAACTGTCAGTTGATGTGTTTTATTTAACAGTAAAGAAATGCAAAACCAATTGAATGATAGGTTTAGAGAGGCAAAATTGCCTAGAAATTGGGTTTACTGTCAATATTTTTACATATTTAATATTTGTTCTTCTCAATAGCCAGCTATCTAAGAGTGAGATTGTTGGGTTGGCTGTAGTTGTGGTTAATAATGGCAAAGGGGGATCAGGGCAAATAAAGGGAAGAAGCATGCAAAGTTTTACGCACTTGTACCATTCACTTCCGTACCTCAGGAGTAGAGGGTTTTTATTTTGACCCTCTTCTAGCCCTCAGTGGTTCTTCGCTTGTGCTCTGTAGGAGATAGGGCTTACTGTCCTTCTCCTAGAGGTTCAAGACTTTTGTTCCCAGTGGCAAAGGGTCCAAGTGTGGCTACGCGTCTTTCCTGCATCTGTACCTGCTCCCTTCCTCCAGGCCTGTACCACGGAGGAAGCTATTTTCTGTCTCCTCCCCAACCCTTGACCATTCTTGTAAGCATTTGCAGAAGTCTGTGGAAAAGAGCCTGCAAGTGGGTGCAAACTCCCCTGGTGTCTGCTGAGGTTCTCCGCTCTTGTGCAAGCCCGTTTTCCAACATTTTGTAGTTCCTTAGAATGGTAGCTGAATTCTTCTTGCCTACTTATATGGTCTCAGCATCTCCTCCTCTCATGCTGTGCTACAGGTGAGCAGATGTCTGCACCTTGCCTCGGAGCTACCTTCATTTCTTTGGACTTCAGGATACCTCGTTGCCCTGCAACCTCAGATCGCTGATAGATCAAAATATGTTATGGTTTTGTAATTTATCCGCTTTCTCTCATCATTTCGGTAGGAATAATGTTTATTCCAGCTTTCTACATCCCAGATGAAAGCGGAACACCACATTTCCCCCCTGGTTCAACTTCAGTCTTCCTTTGGGATTTTCTTCTAAATATTTCTGAGAAAAAAGTCTTGATTTCTTCCCAAATTTGATGCTGGCATTTATGGAGCTGCCAGAAGCAGCTTCTGTTTTGCAGGTCCTCTGAGCCTCTGTGCTGAAGAGAAGGCTTAGTAATTGGATTTAATTTTAATTTTTAAATTTATAGCACATTCAACCTTGTAATTAAAGGCTTTAGAATGATCCTAAATTTCTTTGAAGCCCATCGACTCGACCTATTTTATTGCCTCGTTGTGATGAGGTCTGTTTCACAAGCATCTGAAATTGTCCTCCTCCGGGCCATTCCCCATTATCATCCGGAACAGCCCTTCTTTTCTTTTCTAAATATGTTCCGGAAATACAGATATTCAGGGAAACCTAGACCGAAATGAACTGCCCAGAAATCTCCATCCAGTGAGGCCTCGTCGACCTAGCTGTTCCTGAATTCCAAAGCTACGGCTCACGTTCTTTAAGAGGAAATTGCTCCTCCTTGCAATTTTCTCTGTGTGATGTTTTCTCTGTTGTTACAGCATAGGTTACTTCACTGCATCTTCAAGCTGGCTGTCAAGAGGGGAACAGTGCCCGGCTGCTCTCGTGTGCTCACGGCAGGCTCACATCCTCTCATTAACAGAACCTTCTATGCGCCTCAATAAAGTCGCAGTTGAATGGCCACAGGAGTCATTTCCAGAACTGACTCTTTAGGGTGGCAATTAATCTATGGTTAATTAACTTTGGTGTTAAGCTTAGTCTTGGCAACGATGCTTGAAGTTTAAAGAGGGAAAGAAAGGGAGAGAAGGAGGGCCAGCTTGGGCCAATAACAATAACAGAGTTGGAGAACTCACAAAGGTAAATAAGAAGAATTGATGCAGGTGTATTTTGTCTCACGGCTTCTTCGTGAGGATGCTTCATTTAGATTAATGCCCACAGTTAGAATAAAGTGGCGAAACAAGCTTCTTTTGTTTGACTAAGGGTATCGGCTTTAATTAGCAGTTTTTTAAGAGCCAAGCAGAGCTCTTCATCAGGGAGGGAGACTCATTAATAACACCATTCATTATCCTAGGGTTTCCTCCCCGAGGGTGGTGGTGGGCTTTGCCGTATAAGAATTCTCATGGGAATGGCTGACTCGTGAACACCCCACAATGGCCTGGTAGTTCTAGACCTGGGATGCGGTCCAGGGCACAGAGGGGAATCTGCAGATCTCACCTCCAGCTCTAGCAGGGTGCAGAGGGAAAGAAGCCAGCCTGAGGAGTTGATAGATGACAGCTAAGCCAAGTAAGACTTGGAAGTCCCCAGACTGCAATGTCCCTTCACTCCCTCATCTGACATTAGTGGTAAGCGAGGAGCTCACAGTATGAATGTCTTAGGTATAGGTTGGAAAACTATAGCCGGGCGCCAAATCTGGCCCACCACCAGATTTTATAAATAAAGTTTTATTGGAACACAGCTATGCCCATTTGCTTAGTGTTGTTTACGGCTACTTTCATGCTGTGATGGCAGAGTTGAGTTATCATGACAGAGACTGTACAGCCTGCAAAGAGAAAGTCTGCCAGTTCCTGTCCTCCGTCACTGAAGTGCCAAAACATGGTGATGCTTTGAGGTGGAGATCCACCCAGAATGCACTGCATATGTTACCTTTGTCTTTAAGATGAGAATACAAGGACAATAATTTGACTTTGCAATAAAATGGCAGCCACTGGCCATTCAGTGTAGGGAAGCATCTTCACCCCACCTGGAGTCCAGAGGATATCATTGTGTGCTGTTTCCAATGGTAATCTTAAGCCCACAAGAGAATGATTTTGTCTTTTTTTGCCTTGTTTTAATATTTTTTTTCTTACTGTCAGCTATGAGCATTGATTCTCGTAGCTGTCACTTACACCTGCCTCTAAATGTCCTAAGCTTTCTGTTGGGTGGTTAATCTGATGCTTCTGACCACAGAGGTTGAAAAAAATAAAGAAAATGAGCCTACGGGGATCGTGTCCAAAGTAAGTGGGAAGAGGCTGCTTCTACTTCATTTATTCCGGGGTCCCCAGGGAGGGTGATCTGCCAGTTCTCTCACTGGCCGGTAGTGATGGAGGGAGACGCTGCTTTTGTCTCTGTTCTCACTGTCTAGTGGGGGAGCTGGTCACTTACCTGTCCCCCAGAAGAGTGTTTGCCTGCAGACTCCGGAGCAGCCTCTGACAGAGCGGGGCCCGGGTCCTACCTGAGCACGTGACTGGGGCGCCTGACCTCACCAGAAAGGCTTCCGTGGGGAAGGAGGAAGTGTCCAGAGGAGGGGACTGGGGTCGACCTGGGGAGACACCTGCGAGGCCCTGAGGGGGAGAGGGCGTGGCGGCCGGCCGCATGGCTGGGACTGCAGTGAGAGCCCCAGGAGGTGAGGGGGGGCCCTGTAGACTGTGGAGGGGAGTTGGAAACCCTTGAATGGTCTTGGGGTGAGTCTCAATGGGGATGGTGGGCAGGGAGAATGATAGGATTCAATTTGCCTTTCTCCAGGAAGGGCCAGAGGTAAGAAGGAGCCCAGATAGGACCCTGATGTTTCGGAGAGAGCACTTAGATTCTCGAAGGCCCTGAGACCAGGTGTGTGGCAGGGGAGGCACCTCCCTGGTCACGTGACCTTTCTCACCAGCACCCAGAGGCCAGAGAAGCTGCTGGGAAAGTATTGAGCCTCCATTCTGGTCTCACATGGGTAAAACAAAAAAGTACCAAATGTCTGAGACACACCCCCGCCCCTCCCCGCCATCCCCATCCCCAGAACTCCTTTGACTAGGAGACTCCCATGCTGGACCAGTTACGTGCAGCGCTAGGCAGGACTTGAGTAGGGGCCCAGATGTCCAGACGGACCTAATTCCTCCCGGTCCACAGACACAGCCCCTCCCCATCCACAGGCACAGCCCCTCCCCATCAGCTTCCTTCAGGCCCGACGGAATTTTTAAATCGTTTCTGCTTTTGAAAAGCAAACAGTCAACATCTCTAGATTGCATTAGTTTTGTTGCCTTTCCAAGAACATAGGCGATAAGATAGCAGAGTACTTGAGCGTCGCCGTCTGGCCACCTGGATGGCCCCATAAACGGCCCAATCTCAGCTCATTCACTAACATCCTGGGTCTGGCTTTCAATTTTGCATTGTCACAAACTCTATTTTGTCAGTGTCCCGAGGCTGAGGTTTCCCTTAGGCTGCAGATCTGCCCGTCTCCCCAAGGCTGGTGCCTGGGTCTACCTGGAGCTGTAGTCACTGGGCACAGATGCTTGTAGGTGTGCTCGCTGATGTGATGTACACACGCATGGAACACGTCTGCCAGATTTCAGAGAAATGTGCCTGTGAGGTAAATGCTGGAGCCAGCTTGACCTCAAGAAAAGTCACGGAAAATGTAGTTTCCTGGGAGCCCAGAGTCAGTACAAAGGAAGCTGTTTGATCTCAGGAAGGTGGCCTGAGTCACTGCCACTCAGAGGTGGCCTTGCCAGATGAGTTGTTACGGTCTGAGCTAGCACAAGCTTAGCCTCTGCAGTGATAGTGTTCTGCTCAGTCTGCTGTAAAAAATGTACTACAGATCCGGGGGATCACACAACCAACATTTATTTTCTCATGATTCTGGAGGCTGGAAGTCCAAGATAAAGGTATCAGCAGGGTTGGTTTCTTCTGAGGTCTCTCTCCTTGGCTTGTAGATGGCCGTCTTCTCCCTGTGTTTTCACGTGGCCTTTCTTTTGTGCGTGTCTGTGTCCTAATCTCCTCTTCTTAGAAGGGCGCCAGTCATCTTGGACTAGGTCCCACCCTAATGACCTCATTTTTAACTTAATTTCCTCCTTAAAGACCCCATCTCCATATACTCATTCTGAGATACTGGGGGTTAGGACTTCAACATAAGAATTTTGAGGGGACAAAATTTAGCCCGTGACATGGTCAAATCTAGGACACCAACAAAGTTGGCTTCTAAGAGTCTCTATTGTTAAAAAAATGTTGACGGCCACGACCGACCCACCGTCACAGGCTACGATACACTTGAACATATTTCTGCTCGTGACATGTCAATTACAATGCCTCCCTGCCCTCCTGGGGTTTCTCTTGGTTGGTCTTTTGGATGTCCTCAGACTTTGCTGTCCCACATTAGCCACCTGGCAGTGGGTTCCCACAGATGGCTACTCACACCCATTAGGTGAGAGCTTTACTCCTCAAGCTGGGAGAGAGGCTTTAAGTGCAGGTTCTCTGGGGGTACCTTTCTGTCGCCTCCCGTAGCCACCTGCCACACACTGCTAACAGGTGTGACTGTATTACCAGTAAATAAGACAAAAAATGTAAAGAATGATTGGACCAGGGCCATGGAAACCACAGGGAGAGAAGTCTGAACAAAGAAAACATCTCCTTCTGTGGATGACACAATGTTGGAAGAAATCCAGACGTATCTTGACAGCCTGGAGCAATGCACTGACTCTAACGAGATGAAGTCTCAGTTGGGATAATTGTGCGGTCTGGTACTTGCATTAAGACAATTCAGCTGGAGCACGTAAGGTGGAGGAGAGGTAGCATCACAGCAGGGACATGATGCAGAGACTTTGGCTGACCGCGAGCTTGCTCTGTGCCTCAGCTCCCAGAGCCGGTGTGAGCTTAGCCCCTGTGACGATTGTGTTTTGTTTCAATGAGGGAGGAAATAGTCTCATCTTTCTTGGAAGAGGTCAGATTACTCCATGGTCCATTCTTTCAGATGTGGCCACCACGTTTTAAAGGGGTGACAGCAAAATAGAATGATGGTTCTTGAAACTGAGTCCTGGGGAAAAGGTGAGGAGACAGAGGGTGTTAAGGAGAGAGGACTTGGGGCAGGACGAGCATGCTGGGCAGATTAGAGTATTTGCAATGCGGCCAGATCCAAGATAGATGGGACTCACTCTGTGTGGATTCAACATGAAGACCACTGGGTCGAAATTCAGGGGGAATTTTGTTATTTACCAGTATGGTATCTAACAGATACATCAGAGCTTGGAGATGTTTAAGCAGAAGCTGGGCTTGGAGAGAAACTTGGAAGAGATGTGGTAGAAGAGATTCAATTATTGAGAATAAAAGCAAAAGCATAGTCAAAAAATAGAAAACAATGTGGACAAAACAAATCCAAAGTACGTCAATAATTACAACAAACATGAATGCGTGAGTGCAACCATTAGAAGATGTATAATCCAAACTGTATCTGTTTACAGGAGTACAACATAAGCTGACACAAAAAGTTTGAAATTAAAGAGGTAGAAAAAGATACACCAGATAAAATTAACGGAAAGAAAGCTAGTTGCTTGCAGCTAGAAAGTAGCAATATTAATATAAACAAATATATACAGTTCAAGGTTACATTTACTTCTCTATTTAAATTCTCTTTATGGCCCTTATCATTACCTGATATTTTCTCCCCCACCCTACTCCAGGCTAGACTGTAAATTCCATGAGAACAGGGACCGTGTTTATTCTGTTCATTGCATCTTGAACATTTCTTGGACCACGGAAAATACTCAATACAGATTTGTCGAATGAAATAATGACTCCAAAGATGTTCTCTTTTTCTCTTTCGAGTATTAACATTCCAGGATGGAGGCCATGTGAACTGGCCTTTGTTCTGTCTGGTTAGTTATTGCTGCAACCAAACTACCTCAACACTTAATGGCTTAAAACACCAACTTATTATCTACCGTGGTTCTGTGAATTGGCTGGGCTTACCTGGGCAGTTCTTTTTTTTTTTTTTTTTGTGGTACGTAGGCCTCTCACTGCTGTGGCCTCTCCCGTTGCGGAGCACAGGCTCCGGACGCGCAGGCTCAGCGGCCACGGCTCACGGGCCCAGCCTCTCCGCAGCGTGTGGAATCTTCCCGGACTGGGGCACGAACCCGTGTCCTCCGCATCGGTAGGCGGACTCTCAACCACTGCACCACCAGGGAAGCCCGCCTGAGCAGTTCTTGTATGGGCTCTTTCACGCAGCTGTGGTCTGCATGGCTGGGGATGGAATTATTTAAAGGCTCGACTTATATCAGACGTCCAAGATGGTGCACTTGCATGCCTGGTGGTTGACGCAGATTGTCAGCTGGGAGTTCAGTTGGGGCTGTTGACAAGAGCCTCCATGTATGGCCTCTTCATGTGGCTTGGGCTTCTCACAGCCAGGTGGCTGGAATCCATCAGCAAGTGTTGTAAGAGATGGGAAGTGGAAGATGCCAGTCTCTTAAGGCCTGAGCCCAGAGAATGACACAGTGCCACTTTGTCACAATCTATTGGGCAAACAGTCATGGAGCCCACTTAGATGTAAAGGTAGGGACGTAGATCTCCTTTTCATTCCCCTTGTCAATGGGAGAAGTGTCCAACATTTTAAAGTGTCCAATAGGTCATCTGTAATCTACCACAGACCTTCAAATGAGGGAAACTGTTCCATCTCTACTAATGGCAGGACTTAGCAGATATGATTTGCTGAGTCTGAGGCATCTCTCTTCCCAGGGAAAGAAAATTCCATCATGGAAAGAAAAGAGTCCTGTTCTGGAATCTCTGCAGCATGTGTGGGTTGGATGAGATATCCCCCGAGACCCTTTCCCAGTGCCAACATTCTTGGATGGAAACCTCAGTGACAGACCAGGGGGAAGTCCTCGTGATTCAGTTAAACCTCAGAGGGTTGTGGGTTTCACGGAGGGAAAGAAATTGAGGTCTGCCACTAAGAATTACTCACTTCCTCCTTTCTCACTTCACACCAGCTAAGCACTTTTGTCTAGAGCTGTGCATCTGGAACTGGAGGCCAGGAGCAGTGCTCTAAGCAACACAACACCTGTCTTGGGGACTGTAATACCTCAGAGAGGTGTGGATGCGTTGTGTGAACACTGACACTCATTTGGTAAAATGTAGCAATGGGTTTTCAATGCTTCTGTTTATGATTCATTTTTAGATATTGGACCCATTTTAGAAATTGCTGGTCAATTTCTCTTGCTTTCTTACCTCCCCTCGAATTATTAGCAATGAGTCCTTAGGCAAGTTACTTGACATCTCTGTGCCTTATTCTGTCATCTGAAAAGAAAAGACTAATGCTAGTGTATACTTCATAGGGTCGTCGTGGGGATTAAATGAGCTGATACAACATGCTGGGCTCTCCTTTAAGACTTTACAAGGCAGGGCTCAATAAATTCTAACTATTGTAATTTTTCTTTTATCACAAAATTTAATGACTGCATAATAATCCACTTTACGAATGTTCTATAAATTATTTTACCCATCTATGAATTTTGTGTTTGTTTCTTTGCCACTGTAAAAATGACATTATGAATATCTTTATGGGTAAATCTTTGTGCCTACCACTTAGACAACATTCCTAGAAGTGGAATTTTTGGAGCACATTTTTTTTTAACTGCATAATGCAGCTAAATAAAGTTCAAATAGTCAAGTGAGTGGGTGTTTGAGTTCTATAGGATTGGCATCTCAGTGTTCGCAGAACAATGTATTCATCACTATCAACAAAACAGAACCGTACTGTGATTCCCAGTGATACCCAGATCCGTCCTGGACACCCACGGCCCCTCTAACTCTGCAGGGAATCATCAGACTTTCTCACTTCCTATTTTCCAAAATAAGTTTTTTTTTTTTTTCTGTATTCAGTTCCTTTTCCAAGCAGCCCTTTACTCCATTCATCCACAACGTAGCCTGGCATTGAAATGACACCAAATTAATTGATTGATCAACCGAACACAATGTTAGTATTTTTAAATGGTCTTTATATGTAACAAATTTTTCATTCTGATGGAAAAGAAGAGCTGTTTGTATCAGTTATAAATGGGAGAAGAGTACATGTTCTTCACAGAATCAGTCCCTACGACGTCCCACATAATCAGTGTATGTAAGATTTCACATAGATCTCCTTAATTTCACATTTGTTGAGCAGTTTCCATGATCTGGCCCCGGAAGTAGTCTGGCCCCTTACGTGATCTCCTCCCACCTAAAGCAATAGTACTTGCCTCTTTATCCATCTATAAGGATTTCCTTTCTCTACCTGGAATGTATCCTCCTCATGGCCTTTTTTAAAGAATTAATTGTTTTACTTTTTATTTTTTGGCTGCATAGGGTCTTCGTTGCTGCGTGTGGGCTCTCTCTAGTTGTGACGAGAGGGGGCTACTCTTCATTGCAGCGTGCGGGCTTCTCATTGCGGTGGCTTCTCTTGTTGTGGAGCACGGGCTCTAGGGTGTATGGGCTTCAGTAGTTGTGGCACACGGGCTCAGTAGTTGTGGCGCATGGGCCCAGTTCCATGACATGTGGGATCTTCCTGGACCAGGGCTCGAACCTGTGTCCCCTGCATTGGCAGGCGGATTCTTAACCACTGTGCCACCAACGAAGTCCTCCTCATGACCTTTTCATTCACTATTTTCTCTGCCTGGAATGGGCTCTCTAGTTCTTCCATACTCAGCTCATTCTCATCTTTCTGGGTTCAGCCCAAATGTCACCTCTTCAGTGAGGCCCTCCCTGACTACCCCCTATAGCAGCCCCTCCACAGCCCCTGTGGGGTCACTCTGCTTCTCATAAAGTATTTTGTAGGAAATAATCTGAAACTATCTTGTTTTATGTCATCTTCTCCAATAGGTTGTAGGCTCACAATGGCAGGGATGCGTCTGTCTTTTTCATGGCTGTCTCCCATGGCAATGAGCATTGATGGAGTGAATGGATGTGTACAGGTGAGTTGCTGTGGAATATGGTGCTGTAAAGATGCCTATGCTAGTTTCCTATGGCTGCTGTAACAAGTTACAGCAAATGGCGTGGCTTCAAACAACATAAATTTATTATTCTATAGCGCTGGAGATCAGAAGTCTGAAAACGGGTCTTATGGCAGAGTTGTGTTCCGTCTGGGGGCCGAAGGATAGAATCCTCTCCTTTTCCAGCTCATGGCCCGCTTCCAGCAGGGGCATCACTGGACCTGCGTCTGTTGTCACCCTAACATGAAATCCACAATATGGTTAGTTCTTTCACGTCTCTCGCACTTCTTTCCCCACCTCTCATCCTAATCAGGCTTTTCCTTCTGTGGGGAGTGGGGAGAGGCTGGGTTATTATGCAGAAATGTCAGTGCTCTCTATTAAGTCCCCGCTGTCCCCAGCGACTATTCTCTGCTGACTTCCCACAATGCCAAATACATTTTCCCTGGAAGCCAGCTAGCTGTGGATTTTCCTTTCCAGAGATCCAGGGGTCCTCTCAGCAGTGGAGCAGCCATCTGGGCTTTCAATCAGTTTTCAGGCTTCGTTGATGCTGCTACTTGCCTGGGATTGTTGATCAATGGGAACCCCAGGGGAAGGCTAAGCAGTGGGGTTACCTGGCCAGGCTGATGGAGTTCCTTCTTCTCCACTGCCTTACCTCAGGAGGGCTGTCCCAGGCTGAGCTGCCCATCTCTATGTGCATGATTTAAACAGCAACAAGAAGGAAAGATTACCATATGCCTAGGTTACAGTTTATGTCACAGATGACAAAATATATCATTGATAGCTTTGAGGACATGAAGCCCAACAAGAAAAGCAGTAGAAAAATGTGCTTGTTTATGGAAAATTTACAATAACAAAGAGTTGGTAATGGTTGCCTTGCCAAGTACAGCGGGTTGAAGGGCCAATATTTCTATTTCTTTTCTTCATAACCTTTACCACTTTCAACATCCAATGTAATCTACTTCTTTTTCTTCTTCCCCTCCCCCTCCTCCTCCTCCTCCCCTTCCCCCTCCCCTTCCCCTTCCCCTTCCTCTCCTTCTCCTTCTATTATCATAAATGCAAACTCCCTAAAGCCAGGGATTTTTCCCTCAAGGATTTATCCTAAGCACTTAGAAGAGTAGATGGTATATGGCGGATACTCAGTAAATATTTGTGGAATGAATAAATGTCGGGGGGTGAGTTTCTCAGAAACCATCACGTGACATTGATTCAAAGGCAATGAAGCCCTTACTGCCTTTCTGATCCTATAAAGGTGTGGTTTGTCCCAGAAAGAAGTGAGACAGGAATACAAGGAAATAAATCTGCAGAGGAGCCCTTATTAAGAAATTACATCAAACACAACTTTATACAATTAGTTACTCTATTGCACGGATTAACTGATCCGTCTTCTTATAAAGAAGGTCTTGTACTGTGCCGTGGGCAGTATGCAATCTATAGTTCCTCAGATTTGGCATTAGGGCTCATATCTACAGAGTTATCATTGTTCTCATAGGAAGAATCCTTTAGTGACTGTAATAGTATTTCAATAATAAAATATTTCAATAATAAAATAATCAATAATAAAATCAGACAGCACCTAACTTTGACTTCTTATAATGGGCTCAGAAGTGAAACTCTTCTGCTGGATCTAATCTTAACTCTTCCGTGGAGTTTTGACTTTCAATAACAGTAGTTTAAAATTCTACTAGTTGATTTCTCTTTTCAAACCTATCCTTCTTTATTTCTAGAGTCTTTTGCTCTTTTCCTATGATTTCGACTCCTCTTGCTGTTTGTAGGTTTTGTTGTCTGATGTGGGATATTTAATGCTCATCTCCTGAGCTTCCATCAAAGTCTAGTGCTTTATTATTTTTTTGATTTCAAGTTCATTTCCAGCGTTTTTTTTTTTCTCTCAGTTGAATCGTGGGATTTTCTGTTTAACTCTACCACTGTCTCAGCTGTGTTATTGCCCCTGTAGGATATTTTTTGTTTTTTCCCACTATCTTCTCAGCTTGGAGGTTCCTCTAACTAGGGAATCAAATGGCAAACCCGCAGGAGGCAAAGGAAGGTGTTTTTCCCCACCCAGAGTCCAGCGAGTCATCGACTTCTCGTCTTTTCCTTGGGCTGGCTGGCACATTTTTTTCCAGCCATCACATTAAGAGCTGTGACTTTATACGTGGATCTCAGTCTCCTGAGATTTTACTCCTGCAAATCTTGTCCTTTGCTTCCTGGTTTGTGTTACCCCACACTCTGGCTCCTGTGTGGGGCAGCCCACACGCCTACATGGCTTCTAGCTTATGCATCATCATTTTTCATTTTAGTTATATTTCCTCATATTTCTAGTGGAAGGATTTTCACATTCGTTTTGTCATCAGTCTTACAAGAAACTAAAATCCCTTTAGTTTACTTTCCATCACCACCTCTCTCTCTGAACGCAGTAAAACCAGGTAAGGTGAGGTGTGGGTCTTAACGGAATCTTTTTTCTTATTGTTGATGCTGATGTAGTGTCTGAAGCCTTGACCTTCTTGTCTTGTGGTCACATACTCTTTCCTACAGCAGTGATCCTCAGCTGGGGCTTCTTTTGCCCCCCTCCTGCAGGGGACGATTGGCAATGTCTGCAGACCTTTTTCGTACCATGACTGGAGGCTACTCCTGACATCTAGTGAGTAGAGTCCGGGGATGCTGCTAAACATCGTATGATGCCCAGGACTGCTCTCATAACAAAGAGGGATCTGGCCCCAAATGCTAACAGTGTCGTGGTGCAGAACCCCTGTCCTGCAGGGACGGCGCTTTCTTAATTAAATATCAGTGATCACTGCGTGGTTATTCTCTGCTCCATCCTTCCCTGCCCATTCTACAACCTTCTCTGCTCTGTGACCAGGAAGCTTGCTCCTCGAGTCTGCACTGTCTGTCTCCCTTGTCCGCTGGCTTCCCACTGGCTTTGGTGTTTGGGAAGCGGTAGCTGACAGTTGGAGCAGAGATAGGGATGTGGGTAGATCTTTGCCACTCCTGCCCTACTCTGGGCTGCCTTTCTCTGTCAGCGGCTGTATCCCTGCGTGATTCCTCTTCCTTGCAGGCAGCCGTCTCCATGGCCGTCACCCTTACTGGGATCTTGTTGGGCCATTTCCACACCTTTGACCTTGGGTGGTGATGGCAATGGCAATGCCCACCCCTGCTGGGCTCTGGGAGCCCCAGCATCCTCTGTGTGTCTGCTTACCCTGCCCACAGCTCTTCATTCGTTACTCTTAAACCATCTGAGTTGGATACTGTGTCCTGCAGGATGCTGGCTGGTACAGCCGCTGTGATTTCCTTAACTGTAGGGCATGATGACCTCATTCAATGCACCAGATTGTTTTTCATCTCTATCCTGCATCCCTGCTCCATTAGGTCCGTGTGGGCCCATCACCTATACGGTGACCATTGTCTCCTTACAATGTAGTGATATAGTGGCATCTCCCAGCCAAGAGGCCTTGACCAGCATTCTGTTTACATGACAAGCTAGGGAGATGGAGCTGAAAGCAAACATGATTTGACTTTTCGGGGTTTGCGGCCAGATGCTGAGCTAGGGATGCCTTCCTTTACTTGATTCTAAATCATATATAGCTAGATATGTACACCCTCCATGCAGTTGTTTCCCAGGTTTATGTTCTCCCCTTTCTTCTCGTTCCTTTCTGGGAATCCTGCTTCCTTCTAAAGGCTTGGACCTTATACACTGCCCCTCCGTGAGGGTGACTGAGTTTTCAAAATCTACCTCTCCTGGAACCCTGACATTCAGCTAGAGAAAAGCCGCGCTTTTATCCCAAATTTCTCTTGGAGGATAGTTTTGTATTTCTTTGACTCAGAGCTTGGTGGGACCTCATGAGTGTAGCCCTGAGCTACAAATTCAGAAGAATTTGAAACCTGAAGGCTGGGCAATTTCTGTATTCCGAAAGGTCCATGCTGATTTTTTTTTTAACATCTTTATTGGAGTATAATTGCTTTACAATGGTGTGTTAGTTTCTGCTGTATAAAAAAGTGAATCAGCTATACATATACATATATCCCCATATCTCCTCCCTCTTGCATCTCCCTCCCACCCTCCTTATCCCACCCCTCTAGGTGGTCACAAAGCACAGAGCTGATCTCCCTGTGCTATGCGGCTGCTTCCCACTAGCTATCTATTTTACATTTGGTAGTGTATATATGTCCATGCCACTCTCTCACTTCGTCCCAGCTTCCCCTCTCCCTCCCCGTGTCCTCAAGTCCATTCTCTACACCTGAGTCTTTATTCCTGTCCTGCCCCTAGGTTTTTCAGAACCTATTTTTTTTTTTTAGATTCCATATATATGTGTTAGCATATGGTATTTGTCTTTCTCTTTCTGACTTACTTCACTCTGTATGACAGACTCTAGGTCTATCCACCTCATTACAGATAGCTCAATTTCGTTTCTTTTTATGGCTGAGTAATATTCCATTGTATATATGTGCCACATCTTCTTTATCCATTCATCCAATGATGGACACTTAGGTTGTTTCCATCTCCTGGCTATTGTAAATAGAGCTGCAGTAAACATTTTGGTACATGACTCTTTTTGAATTATGGTTTTCTCAGGATATATGCCCAGTGGCGGGATTGCTGGGTCATATGGTAGTTCTATTTGTAGTTTTTTAAGGAACCTCCATACTGTTCTCCACAGTGGCTGTATTAATTTACCTTCCCACCAACAGTGTAAGAGGGTTCCCTTTTCTCCACACCCTCTCCAGCATTTATTGTTTCTAGATTTTTTGATGATGGCCATTCTGACTGGTGTGAGACTAGTTGAGAAGATAAACTAGAATGAAATGAATGAATGAAATTAGAACACTCCCTAACACCATACACAAAAATAAACTCAACTAGTCTCATAGCGTTGTGGTCAGAAAAAATACTTGGTATGATTTCAATTTTCTTAAATTTACCAAGGCTTGATCTGTGACCCAAGATATGATCTATCCTGGAGAATGTTCCATGAGCACTTGAAAAGAAAGTGTATTCTGTTGTTTTTGGATGGAATGTCCTATAAATATCAATTAAGTCCATCTTGTTTAATGTATCATTTAAAGCTTGTGTTTCCTTATTTTTTTCATTTTGGATGATCTGTCCATTGGTGAAAGTGGGGTGTTAGAGTCCCCTAGTATGATTGTGTTACTGTCAATTTCCCCTTTTATGGCTGTTAGTATTTGCCTTATGTATGGAGGTGCTCCTATGTTGGGTGCATAAATATTTACAATTGTTATGTCTTCTTCTTGGATTGATCCCTTGATCATTATGTAGTGTCCTTTTTGTCTCTTGTAATAATCTTCATTTTAAGGTCTCTTTTGTCTGATATGAGAATTGCTACTCCAGCTTTCTTTTGATTTCCATTTGCGTGGAATATCTTCTTCCATCCCCTCACTTTCAGTCTGTATGTGTCCCTAGGTCTGAAGTGGGTCTCTTATAGACAGCATATGTATGGGTCTTGTTTTTGTATCCATTCATCCAGTCTATGTCTTTTGGTGGGAGCATTGAATCTATTTACATTTAAGGTAGTTATTGATATGTATGTTCCTATTACCATTTTCTTAATTGTTTTGGGTTTGTTATTGTAGGTCTTTTCCTCCTCTTGTTTTCCCTGCCTAGAGAAGTTCCTTTAGCATTTGTTGTAAAGCTGGTGTGGTGGTGCTGAATTCACTTAGCTTTTGCTTGTCTGTAAAGGTTTTAATTTCTCCATCGAATCTGAATGAGATCCTTGCTGGGTAGAGGAATCTTGGTTGTAGGTTTTTCCCTTTCCTCACTTTAAATATGTCCTGCCACTCCCTTCTGGCTTGCAGAGTTTCTGCTGAAATATCAGCTGTTAACCTTATGGGGATTCTCTTGTATGTTATTTGTTTTTCCCTTGTTGCTTTTAATATTTTTTCTTTGTGTTTAATTTTTGATAGTTTGATTAATATATGTCTTGGCATGTTTCTCCTTGGATTTATCCTGTATGGGACTCCCTGTGCTTCCTGGACTTGATTGACTATTTCCTTTCCCATATCAGGGAAGTTTTCAACTATAATCTCTTCAAATATTTTCTCAGTCCCTTTCTTTTTCTCTTCTTCTTCTGGAACCTCTATAATTCGAATGTTTGTGCATTTAATGTTGTCCCAGAGGTCTCTGAGACTGTCCTTAATTCTTTTCATTCTTTTTTCTTTATTCCGCTCTGCAGTAGTTATTTCTACTATTTTATCTTCCAGGTCACTTATCCGTTCTTCTGCCTCAGTTACTGTGCTATTGATTCCTTCTAGAGAATGTTTAATTTCATTTCTTGTGTTGTTCATCATTGTCTGTTTGCTCTTTAGTTCTTCTACGTCCTTGTTAAACTTTTCTTGTATTTTCTCCATTCTATTTCAAAGATTTTGGATCATCTCTACTATCATTATTCTGAATTCTTTTTCAGGTAGACTGCCTATTTCCTCTTCAT
This sequence comes from Aethalodelphis obliquidens, assembly GCF_003676395.1. Taxonomy (NCBI): domain Eukaryota; kingdom Metazoa; phylum Chordata; class Mammalia; order Artiodactyla; family Delphinidae; genus Aethalodelphis; species Aethalodelphis obliquidens. The sequence goes on from NW_020837946.1 coordinate 5,161,043, forward strand.
TTGTTAGGTCTGGTGGGTTTTTACCTTGCTCCTTCATCTGCTGTGTGTTTTTCTGTCTTCTCATTTTGCTTAACTTACTGTGTTTGGGGCCTCCTTTTCCCAGGCTGGAGGTTTGTAGTTCCTGTTGTTTTTGGTGTCTGCCTCCAGTGGCTAAGTTTGGTTCAGTGGGTTGTGTAGGCTTCCTGGTGGAGGGGACTTGTGCCTGTGTTCTGGTGGGTGAGGCTGGATCTTGTCTTTCTGGTGGGCAGGACTGCGTCTGGTTGTGTGTTTTGGGGTGTCTGGGACCTTATTTTGATTTTAGGTGGCCTCTCTGCTAATGAGTGGGGTTGTGTTCCTGTCTTTCTAGTTGTTTGGCATAGGGTGTCCCACACTGTAGCTTGCTGGTCGTTGAGCAGAGCTGGGTCTTAACGTTGAGATGGAGATCCCTGGGAGAGGTTTCACCATTTGATATTATGTGTGGCAGGAGGTCTCTGGTTGACCAGTGTCCTGAACTTGGCTCTCCCACCTCAGAGGCATGGGCCTGACACCTGGCCGGAGCACCAAGACTGTGTCAGCCACATGGCTCAGAAGAAAAGGGAGAAAAGGGGAAAGAAAGAAAGAAAAGAAAAGAGAAGAAAAGAAAGTTATTAAAAAATTATTAAAAATAAAAAATTAAAAAGTAATAAAGAAAGAGAAAGAAAGAAAGAGAGCAACAAAACCAAAAACAAATCCACCAATGATAACTAGCACTAAAAAGTATGCTGAAAAAAAAAGAAACCGACAGACAGAACCATAGGATGGTAAAAACAAAGTTTTTACAGACAAAATCACACAAAGAAGCATACACATACACACTTACAAAGAGAAAAAGGAAAAAAAATCTATATATATATAAAAAAAAAGGAAACGAGCAACCAAATCAATAAACAAGTCTACCAATGATAATAAACTCTAAATACTAAACTAAGATAAACAAATTAGATGCAGAAAGCAAACCCCAAGTCTACAGTTGCTCCCAAAGTCCACCGCCTCAATTTTGGGATGATTCATTGTCTATTCAGGTATTCCACAGATGCAGGTACATCAAGTTGATTGTGGGGATTTAATCCGCTGCTCCTGAGGCTGCTGGGAGAGATTTCCCTTTCTCTTCTTTGTTCTCACAGCTCCTGGGGTTCAGCTTTGGATTTGGCCCCGCCTCTGCGTGTAGGTCACCGGAGGGCGTCTGTTCTTCCCTCAGACAGGACGGGGTTAAAGGAGCAGCTGACTCGGGGTCTCTGGCTCACTCAGGCCAGGGGAGGGAGGGGCACGGAGTGTGGGGCGAGCCTGAGGTGGCAGAGGCCGGCATGACGTAGTACCAGCCTGGGGCATGATGTGTGTTCTCCCGGGGAAGTTGTCCCTGGATCATGGGACCCTGGCAGTGGCGGGCTGTACAGGCTCCCGTGAGGGGAAGTGTGGAGAGTGACCTGTGCTGTACACAGGCTCCTTGGTGGCGGCAGCAGCAGTCTTAGCATTTCATGCCCGTCTCTGGTGTCCGCACTGATTGCCATGGCTCACGCCCATCTCTGGAGCTTGTTTAGGTGGTGCTCTGAATCCCCTCTCCTCACGCACCCTTTCAGGAAGTCTGAGGTCTTCTGCCAGCATTCAGTAGGTGTTCTGTAGGAGTTGTTCCACATGTAGATGTATTTCTGATGTATTTGTGGGGAGGAAGGTGATCTCCACGTCTTACTCCTCCGTCATCTTGAAGGTCTCCTCCATGCTGATTTTTAAAGAGCTCTGGGCAAGGAGCCCAGTGCATTTGCAGGAGAGGCTGAGGTCCTCTCTGGGTGCGTCCTGGAGACGTTGCAGAGCGGCTCCTCCACTTCCTCGGCAACAGGCACCCTGCCCGTCCTGATATTTGCAAAGAGGAGCCATGGAACAATGACATAAGAGCCAGGAGGAGAGGGGCACTTTCCAGGCACCCCTCCATTATAGGCAGGTGCTGAGCAAGTACAGTGGACCCCCAGAGAAGCTTAGGACCTGAGCATCTGGGTGGAGAGGGAATGAGCATCTCTGCTCACTTTCGTGTGTTTTAGGCCCCCATAGTGACTGCTTTAGTCACAATGTTTGAACAATATTCCATCATTATTCCACCACAGAAAAAGAGAGCCAATACCTGGAGGTGCTGGGGATTGAACCCAGGGCCTCATACATGCCAAGCATGTGCTCTATCACTGAGCTACACCCCCTCCTAACTAGCCACCATGAGCTAAAGCCTTGTGGACGTGCATTGTCCTGTCCTACCCCATGGAGACTAATCAAGTTTTGCTCATTTGGAGGTTTCTGGGCCACCTTATGTCTCTTCTCCACAGCCGTCTATGGAGGGTGTGGGCTGATTCTCCTGGGGGTCAGGGTTAGGCTGTGGTTGACAACAGTTTTGTGTCCAAGGGATCCCAGTTCCTACAGGAGAACTGTGATGCCTGGGCAGGCAGTGTGTAGGGCAGACTGCACCTGGTAGGTGCCTTAAGAGGCATGGAGTTGGGCTGAGGGCAGCTACAAGAGGACGGCGGGACTCCTGGGTCCTCCCCACGCCATGGGGGAACCACTGCTCCGTGCAGGGCACAGATGTGCCAACTCCTTGGTGCTGGGGGGACTGGACAGCTCCCCCACCTCCAGCAGAAGACAGAACCCCTGGACTATGGGTGGAGGCTGGGGTGAGTGTAGCCTGGGAAAAAGCTGCATTTCTGAAAGCTTACAGGGATTTTTTTTTTTTAATTTGTTGGTGATATTTCAAACACTTTACTTCCAAGTGAGCAAACTTCTTTGCATAGAAGAAACAAAATAATAGAAGCCAACAGATGAACAGAGAGATGAGGTGGTAGGTTATGCTTAGAGAATATTTCTTTTCTAATGTTAACTCAGATTAATCCATGAACTATTTTATGTATTGTCACCAAAGAGAAGGAATAATACAAGAAGCTTACAATGACCTGCAACCAGCAGTATTTCTGCATCTCCATTTCATTGAGGCCTCTTGGTTATCAACTAATGAGACGTTTTCTCTCATGAAACTCGGCATATTCCTATTAATTGCTTCCTATGTCCAGGTACTAAGAGGTAGGTTTCTTTTTTTTTAAATTTTTGTTGGGGTGTAATTGATTTACAATGTTGTGTTAGTTTCAAGTGTACAGCAAAGTGAATCTTTATACAAATACATACTTGGAAGGCTCTTTAAGGCACTGGCTCCCTGGACATAAGTCTGCACCTGTGGGTAGTGATCTACCAGAAAGTGAAGGGCCAGAGATTTGGGAGACAGTGTCCTTCTGGTCCTCACTAGCCACTAGCCCCTGAGGCTGAGGGCCAGCGCACCCTGTAAGGCGTCCACCTTTCCTCGAAGCTTCATCTGTTTCCCTTACTTTCTTGGAATCTCAGGTTTCAATGACCTTAGTCTTAAATTGCCTCTGGGGTGTGTTGTATTATTTCATTGAAATTTACTGATTTTCATTATATGGTCCTGCTTATTTCACTTAACTTCTATTTGTTTTTAATTAAGAAGTTTTAGAGGGAGGGAGAGGCAAGAGGGAAGAGATATGGGAACATATGTATAACTGATTCACTTTGTTATAAAGCAGAAACTAAGACACCATTGTAAAGCAATTATACTCCAATAAAGATGTTTAAAAAAAAGTTTTAGAATTTCTGTTCTTTTCTGTAAAATGGTTCTACTTTTAATTTTTAATAATTTCTTTTGTTTTATAATTTTTAACATCAATTTTTGTTTTAAAAATTAATTTCTAAAAAGTTTAAAAATAATTTTTAACTTTTAAAATTGCCTTTTAGTAATCATTTCATGATCTACATAAATCAAATCATTATGCTGTACACCTTAAACTTACAGTGTTGCATGCCCATTATATCTCAAGAAACCTAGAAGATAAAAATTGCCTTTTAGTTTGTTACATTAACCTTTAGAAGATTTCCTTTTGATTCTTATCACATGGTAGATTTACTATTTTTACATTGACCAGTAAAATATTTACATTGCATTTTACTCTCTTGCCCTTTAATACTTAATGACAAAACTTTTCATTGTCTTTTATACTTTTACTTTTTAAATCAGTTTTTATTTTTGTTCTCTTTAGTGTCCTTTTACATCTTTTCAAAGTATTAGATGTTGTAGATAACCCTCAAAAATGTCATGTTTTTGAGCAGACCGGCTTCACCCTTTGTAAAAATTCCTGGTCTACAAGTTTGCAGGCACGTGTGTTGCTACAAAAGAGCAGGGACGTGTGTTGAAGAGTGAGAGAAAAGCCACGCCATAAACAGCAGGCTGTGCTGACTTTTGCTGCATGGCAATGAACTTACCACAGACCTAACAGCTTAAAACAGCACTCAGTTATCAGCTCCTAGTTCTGTAGATCAGAGGTCTGGGAGAGGCATGGCTGGGTCCTTGGCTCAGGGTCTTGTAAGGCTGGAATCAAGATGCCCCTGGGGCTGTGTTCCTCTCTGGACGTCCTGGAGAAGAATCCACCTCTAGGATCACTCAGGTTGTTGGCTGAATTTAGTTCCTTGTGGTTGTAGGACTGAGGTTCCCATTTCCTTGATGTTCGATTTCTGCTCCTGGAAGCTGCCTCCATCCCTCCTCAGATGTCTCCTCTCTATCTTCAAAGCCAGCCACAAATCTCTCTCATGAAAGAAACCCCATACCTCATTATCAGTCACTCCCCATTTCGCCTCAGTTCCAACTAATCAACTCTCTGTTTCTACAGATTTGCCCATTCTGGACTTTTCATACAAATGGAATTATTCAAGATGTGGCCTTTTGTGATTGGTTTCTTTCAGTTAGCATAACAAGGTTCACTCACACTGTAGCATGTGTCAGTACTTCATTCCTTTTTGTGACTGAATAATATTCCATTGTATGGATATACCACATTTTGTTAATCCATTCATTAGTTGACGGACATTTGCGTTGTTTCTACTTTGTGGTTATTATAAGTAATGCTGCTATGAACATCTGTGTACAAGTTTTTGTGTGGACATATGTTTGCATTTCTCTTAGGTATACACTTAGGAATGGAATTGATGAATCAAATGATAACTCTATGTTGAACTTTATGAGAAATTGCCAACTATTTTCACGGCAGTTGCACCATTTTATATTCTTTTCAACAATGTACGAGGGTTTCAATTTCTCCACGTCTTTACCAACAGTTGTTATTATCTGTTTTTTGATTATAGCCTTTAGTGGATGTGAAGTGGTATCTCATTTTTGATATGCTTTTTCTTAATGATTAATGGTATTTTTCATGTGCTTATTGGTCATTTGTGTATCTTCTGCAGAGAATTGTCTATTCAAATTCTTTGTCCACTTAAAAAATTGAGTTTTCTTTTTATTGAGCTGTAAGAGTTCTTTATATGTTTTGGATACTAGACCCTTATCAGGTATTTGATTTGCAGATATTTTCTCCGAGTCTGTGGGCTATCTTTTCTCTTTCTTGAGAGTGTCCTTTGAAGCATGCAAATGTAAAATTTTGATGAAGTCCAATTTATCTGTTTTTATTTTCCTTTGGTTTCTTTTGCTTTTGGTGTTCTATCTAAGAAGCCTCAGCCTAACTGAAAGTCACACAGATTTACTCTAATACTTTTTTCTATGAGTTTTATAGTTTTAGCTCTTACCTTTAAGTCTGTGATTCATTTTGAGTTCATTTTTGTATGTGTTATGAGATAGGAGTCTGAATTCATTCTTTGCATGTAGATATCCAGTGGTCCTAGCACCATTTGTAGAAAAGACTACTCTTTACCTGTTGCGTTGTCTTGGCACCCTTGTCAAAAATCAATGGACCATAGATGTATGGAACTTTTCTGGATTCTCATTTCTAATCCATCGATCTTTATGTCTATCTATATGCCAATACTAGCTTGATTACTCTCACTTTGCAGTAAGTTTTGAAAGTGGGATGTGTGAGTCCTCCAACTTTGTCCTTATTTTAAAAAATTGTTTTGGCTCTTCTGGATCCTTACATTTCCTTATGAATTTTAGAATCCGTTTGTTTATTTCTGTGAGAAATAAAGTTGGGATTTTGATAAGGATTGCACTGAATCTGTAGGTCATTTGGGGGCGTATTGCCATCTAAACAGCATTAAGTCTTCCAATCCATGAAGACAAGATGTCTTTCTATTTAATTTCTTGAGTGATGTTTTATAGTTTTCAGTACTCAAGTCTTGCTCTTCTTTTCCTGAGCATTTTATTATTTTTTTGATGCTATTGTAAAGGGGATTGCTTCCATAACATCATTTTGGAATTGTTAGTGTAGAGAAAAATAATTGATTTTTTAAATATCAATCTTGTATCCTGAAACTTTGTGAGCTCATTTATTAGTTCTCAAAGTTCCTTAGGATTTTCTGTATATAAGATCATGTCATCTACAAAAAAAAGATAATTTTACTTCTTTTTCAATCAGTATAAATTTTATTTCTTTTTCTTGCCTAGTTGCCCGGGCTAGAACCTCCAGTACAATGCTGAATAGAAGTTGTGAGAGGGTCATCCTTGTCTTGTTCCTGATGTTAGGGAGGAATTTTTCTTTCCTTCATTATTTAGTGTGATGTTAGTAATATATTTTAGAAAATGCTCTTATGTTATTTTTTATGAGACTTTGAAATATTTACAGATGAAGTGAGGTGATACTTTGGATTTACTTTAAAATAATCCAGCAAAAAAAGAATGGAGGGTATAAATGCTTTTAAAGGGGAATAGACATATGTTGATAATTATTGAAGCTAGGTGATGAGAACAAAAGGGTTCATTATATTGTCAGCTCTAATCTTGTGTGCTTGAAAATTTACATAATAAAGCTTTAAAAAAAGTCCTCATTTTTACTCAGTCCTCAGATCCCTGTAGATCATTGGTTGAGGGCTCTAGGATGGGATAGAGCCTCAGTTGGGTTTAATTACAAGCAACATGATGTAACACGTGTCCAGCTCTAGGTCAGATGCAGGAAGAACATCTTTGGCTAGAATATGCTGTCACTGTGTATCAGCACAGGTCTGGCTTCTTTTGGAGACCAGGGTGCATGTATGATTGGGCCCTGGATGAGTGAAGCGTCAGTGAAAGGGACCGTCTTAGTCATTTTCCCTGGATGCAGGCTCTGGGTGGGGCAAAGTTTCCAGCCCCAGTAGTTACTTGGGTGGTAATCCTAGGGAACCTAGTGGAAAATGGAGAAGAGAGATGGGGAAGGGAGGAAACCCAACAAAGAATGCCTTATGAAGCCAATTACCACCTGTGACACTGGACCTTAAACTGCTAAGGAACTTTAGGTGAAAACACAGAACAGGCGTCAGACTCCTCCCAAACTAGGCGCAGGGGAATTTTCACACTGGCTCTGCCTTTTGTTGAGAGTTGCTCCCTGGGATCTTTAATTTTCCAGCATAAAGCCCTCCGACAAGGAGAGGCAGCTGCTGGGGTTGAAAGTGGGGTGGGCAGACCTTCACTACAATGATGAGGCTCAAGGGCATGGTGGGCAGGGTGGTGGAGGGGGGTGGGCAGTGACGGCACCTGCCACAGTGAAATTTCTACCTGACGGTATAGTTACCTTCAATGTGCTTTCACCATTGTTCTGTCCTGCAATTAACCTTGGATGTCACTTAAGCATTCACCCAGAAATCCACCTCTTTCCCAGGAAATGGACTACAGAGTCGTCTTATTAGCCACGTAATTCAACCTCACCTTTTCATTCAAGGTCATCCCATAGATTCCCAGAGAAGTGATATTGAAAATGAAAGAAAACTGAGATGCAGTTCTCTGCATCTCTGAGCTGAGCTGTCTGAGCTGTCTCAGACATTTATTATGCAATTTGAGTCAGCGAAAGGCAACAGTAGTGACTCACGTTTTCAAGGCTAAGTGGAAGAATGTCTCTGATACAACCTCTGGCTTCAGCCATACTACCTGCTGGGAAATTGGATCTCCCACACCTCCATCTTCTTGGGCTCTCCAGCAGCCTCAGAAAGCAATTAGGAACCATGTGTCTGGTTCTCCTGGCAGCCAAGAGATGACCCAGCCCCATGGTATGTGGATAAATATTTAACAACTAGCTCTATGGGAAAAAAACCCCAAAGCCTGAGTTTTTAAACATTTGCCCATTTCCGTGGTGTAAATGTTCCCACCGTGGCTGATTTCAAGCTACCAAGGGTTTAACAACTGGCTTGCAAAATTCCTGAAGGTTTACTAATTGGCTTTTGTGAGCTGTTACCGACTGGCTCCAGCACACCACGGCCACAGAGGAATACTCCTCTCCCGGACCCCTGTGCTTCAAGCCGCCTTGGCGAATCTCGCCAGCAGCTTCAACAGCATGAGTGGTACCAGCCCTGATGGGACCAATAGGAAAGAAGTGGCTGACCCACACCCCTCTGCTAAGGGAACCAGACTGAAACCGAGCAGGACCCTATGGGGCCTTCCCAGGACAGACACCACCCCTCCCCGCCCCCCGGCAATGTCCTTAGCCTGTCTCTTGTCTGTAGGAAAACTTCAGCCAAAGGATAAATTTAATCAGAGAAATGAAAAATGAAACAGCAAAGTAAAATAGTCAAACAAGACAAAATAGTAATAGTTCAGCCATTAAACAAATCCAAGGGCATTGATTTCCTCCTCAAGGGCTATAGATAATATTCTGAGTCATATCTTTTGGGCTGTTTTGCAGATACTGAAACCTCCACCAGGTAGAAGTTAACTACATGATGACCAGACTGTGGCCATGACCTAGCTGCTCCATCTCACACAGTTCTGAAAACTGGCCTCAAACCAGCTCTGGAACTGACGCTTAACTGTACTTAAAACAATCACGATGACTCTGATCAGACCACCACATGGCCAACTTCAAGATGACTGTCTGAGCTAACTGGGCTGTTCTGCACATAGCCCCCTCCCTATATACACCTGAAACTCCCCTTTAAAAGCTCTTGCCCCCTGATTGGCAGTGGGGAATTGGCTTTTGGACCTGTGTCTGCCTTCTCCCCAGGTTGCTGGCCTCCTGGATAAAGCAATCTTTCCTTTCCTTCTAATACTTGTCTCTCGAATACTGGCTTTCAAGTGGTGAGCAGCTGAACCTGAGTTTGGTAGCAAGACCTCACAGCAGTCCTGCACAGACCTTTGGCAGTTCTGAAAACCAAGGGAAGATAGATGTTGAGCCTTGGAAAGATGGCTGTTCCTGACCAGCAAAGGCAACAATGCAGAAGTCCACAGCTGTAGGGACAGCCTTCCCCAGGCTAAAGGGAGGTTATCATGGAGATTGCTCTGCCTGTGCTCTTGGAGTTTGCAGAGTCCCAGCCGTCTCTGTCTTGGTCAGCACACCCTGAAAGAACTGATGGAGCTTTGCTTTGCTAACATAAACTTCACTTGAGTTTCGTAATTATATAGTCACTCTTCATGAATGCCTTCTGCTTTCTTTAATAGAAGCCAAAGTTAATTTTTTTTTTTTTTTTGCAGTACGCGTGCCTCTCACTGTTGTGGCCTCTCCCATTGTGGAGCACAGGCTCCAGACGCGCAGGCTCAGCGGCCATGGCTCACGGGCCCAGTCACTCCGTGGCATGTGGGATCTTCCAGGACCGGGGCATGAACCTGCGCCCCCTGCATCGGCAGGCGGACTCTCAACCACTGCACCACCAGGGAAGCCCCAAAGTTAAGTTTTGAGTAATAGACAGAGCCCAGTGTTTGGCAGGACATCTAACAGAGTTAAAGAGAAATGCCCATTTGCACGTGAGAGTGGGCTTTTGTACCCAAGAAGACAGGAAGTACAAACTCTGGAAAACTTCAGTTTGACCTAGTTTACTATAGGGTTACAGTTAACTTAGTTGGCGAATTATATTTAAATTAGTTGACTAATTTTCTAAATTGGTGTTTTGCTAGAACTCCAGGAAAATGTGGAGTGAGGGGGAAAACTGGGTTAGGAGATAGTATTTTAAAAATACCTAAATTTAGGATAATTTGAGAAATTATTTTTGGAGCGTCCCCAGAAAAATTTTGTAATTAAAGAGCGTGGCATTTTGTTTGAGCCTAAGTTTTTGATGAAATGAACATACATTACTTGCACTACAAGACAGTATTTATCCATTGTGCTAAATTGACAGGTCAGAGGATTACGTGTTTCTTTTGAAAGCTCAAAGAAGTTTCCATTGGATGTAAAATCTTTTAAAGCTTCATAGTTCTGGGCCGAGGAAAGATGGCCTCGTCTAACAAAGCTGCTGTTTCCTTCTGTTTCCTACTGCAGAGCTGAGAGCTGCCTCTTTTTAAAAAAATAATTAATTAATTAATTTTTGGCTGCGTTGGGTCTTTGTTGCTGCGTGCGGGCTTTCTCTAGTTGCAGCAAGCAGGAGCTACTCTTCGTTTCGGTGCACGGGCTTCTCATTGCGGTGGCTTCTCTTACTGTGGAGCACAGGCTCTAGGTGTGCGGGCTTCAGTAGTTGCGCCTCATGGGCTCTAGGGCGTAGGCTCAGTAGTTGTGGCGCACAGGCTTAGTTGCTCCGTGGCATGTGAGATCTTCCCGGACCAGGGATCAAAACCGTGTCCCCTGCATTGGCAGGCGGATTCTTAACCACTGCGCCACCAGGGAAGTCCCAGAGATTCCTCTTTTATTAGCAGGTTTCCACACTAGGAATGAGCACATAGTTCTGTTCATTTTTTGTCTGCGATATAATATCTCAGTGCTTCAGGCTGGAACAAAACAATTAAAGAGAAGGAAAGAAATCCTCCTCACTTCTCCTACAAAATCCCTGGTGATGACAGTGATGCTGTTGATATCAAATGACTCATGGATAAAAGATACTGTATGTAAATATCGCCTGGGAGAACTACCTTAAATTGATCTATTTTAAAGTTGATTTTTAATGCATAAAATATCTTTTGAAAACAGTCTCTCTTGCACACGTATCCCGCTTTGTCAATTATCGCTAACAAATGACACCTGCCAGCGATGATTAGACACAATTAAAATCTGCTCTTTGAAAGCCCTCCAATTTGCCCTCAGATATATGTTTATTGGCCTCTCTCCCTCTCCCTCTCTCTCCCCCTCCCCCTTCCCCTCCCTCCTCCTTCCCCTCCCTCTCCCTCCCCCTCCCCCTTCCCCTCCCTCCCCCTCCCTCTCCCTCTCCCTCTCCCTCTTTCTCCCTCTCCCTCTCCCTTCCCCTCCCTCTCCCTCCCTCTCCCTCTCTCTCTCCCTCCCTCTGTCTCTCCCTGTCCTGTCTGGAGCAGGCTGGCAGGTGTGGGCTTGGGGAGAAGGTGTCAAAGGAAGCGTGATGGGATGCAGGGGAGGACAGGGAATGGGAAGTGAGGTTTCTGCTTGTTCTCACCCTGGACTGGCCCCGGCTGCCCCTCTTCCACGAAGTATATATATTCATTTTAAAAAGAGAGGAAGAAAACCACAGCGTTTTTGCTTTTTCTGAAACAAACAAAACTGTCAAACTGGCAGTTTAAGTAAGTATTGAGGTAAAGAAAACTCTGCAGAACATTAAATTGAAAAATCTGTTTGGACACTACATCCAAACAATATTAATACTGAATTAAAACACAAATTTCCAGTTCTGAATTACTTACTTTCTACAGTGCAGATGGAAAACACGTTGTGTACGGTTCCCTTCCCCTCTGAAAAGCATGTGAAGAAAACTCTGGATGGAGAAGCAGGCACACAAACATTTTAGGAAACTAAACACGGGATTAGAATCCTCATAGCCTTTTAGCTAAACAGATGGTAACCAGTGACTAGACAAGAAAGTGGGAATTTTGGTTTGACAATTGAACCAAAACAAAACCCCCATTCCTCGTCACAAGGACAGTGCGTCTGGTTTTGGACACAAAGCAATAGAGAGGGGACCTACACTTTCCATTTCTCTTTTTTTTTTTTTTTAACATCTTTATTGGAGTATAATTGCTTTACAATGTGTGTTAGTTTCTGCTTTATAACAAAGTGACTCAGCTATACATATACATATGTTCCCATATCTCTTCCTTCTTGCATCTCCCTCCCTCCCACCCTCCCTATCCCACCCCTCTAGGTGGTCACAAAGCACCGAGCTGATCTCCCTGTGCTATGCGGCTGCTTCCCACTAGCTGTCTACCTTACGTTTGGTAGTGTATATATGTCCATGCCTCTCTCTCACTTTGTCACAGCTCACCCTTCCCCCTCCCCATATCCTCAAGTCCATTCTCTAGTACGTCTGTGTCTTTATTCCTGTCTTACCCCTAGGTTCTTCATGACATTTTTTTTTTCTTAAATTCCATATATATGTGTTAGCATACGGTATTTGTCTTTCTCTTTCTGACTTACTTCACTCTGTATGACAGACTCTAGGTCTATCCACCTCATTACAAATAGCTCAATTTTGTTTCTTTTTATGGCTGAGTAATATTCCATTGTATATATATCTGTTTTCCTGGTAACAACTGAGTTAAGTCATTCTGCAAACGCAGCTCATTAATTGAATTCCCTACTAGGCTGACTTTGGGACCCGGGAAGCCCAGCGCTGGGATTAGCAGCGGGGGTGCTTACAGTTGCCGTGATTAAAATGATGGAGTCAGACCTGGAAGAATGTTATTGCTCTCCTTAGTGTCACTCAGAGGCAGGAAGGCTCTCCATCCGGTGCCCAGCCCAGGACTGTCTCGATATGTTTCATTCGAACAGGAACAAGGAACGTCCAATGTAATAAACATACTGCAATTCACAGGAGACCCCTCGTGCGCAGGGACTCAAAGCCTGCTCTTTGGGAATTAGGATGCTTGCTTTTTGTAGAGGCAAGGCTGTTGGTGCTAATGAATCCCAGTGGCTATTTCCAAGGAGGGGAATAGTCTGGGGACAGCTTAAAGCACCACCGACCCACTAACTTGCAGGAGAGGCGCTTTTCTCTGTGTCAGGTTGTCCTTTAAGGCAGTAAAGCAGTTCTACTAGTGTGGTAGCTCCTGGCTAAGCACATCCCTGCAGCTCCCTGAGATGTGTTCTGGGTATCCGATTTGATATGGCTAACAGTGGTGAAGCTGAAGGGAATTGCACTGCCCAGGGATCAGATAAATCTCCTGTTCTCCGATCAGCCATGAGACCTAAGCTCTATCCCAATTTGGGTTTTCACAATGGATGAGCCCTCTTGGTCTGTCAGCTGCTCTGTGAGTCATCTTCTCTCTCGTGAGGTTAGCCAGTGTTCCTGTATCATCCCTACAATGATGAACTGTTATCAGGTCACTGGTCACATCCTAAATAAGTATTTTTTATCATGGTCACCAAATGGTGATTTTTCCCAATTTCATGATTCCTTTTACATGTATTAGCTGGCATTTTACTCTAAGGAGGAGATTTTTTTTCTTCCCCCCTTTGTTTGTGTCTGTCAGTATTTACCTACTTATCCAGCCATCATCTATCCATCATCTGTCTATCTATCTATCTATCTACCTATCATCTACCCACCTACACACCCATCCATCTATATCTAACTATTATCTATCTATCTATCTATCTATCTATCTATCTATCTATCATCTATCTACCTACCCAGCTACACACCCATCCATCTATATCTATCATCTGTCATCTATCTATCTATCTATCTGTATCTACCTATCTATCATCAAGTGTTCACACTGATACCTCCAGTATGTCACTTCAGGGTTTACTCTAACTTTCCTTCTTTCCATATTTTCAATTTCCTTCTCAGATGATGAGAAATCTGGCTCCCATGATCCATTATACGTGTTCGTATTTCTTCAGTGCTAGAATATACAAAGTAGTTTCAAAAGTGCTGACACGTACTACTGAGAAGAACACATCTTACAGCTAGAGCTCAATGCTTGTTGACTGCCCTTTCTGTCTCTGGCCCAAGGATGTGGAGTATTGAAATGTTATTCAGGTTTGTTCCCCTTCTTCACCCTTCAGTGTGGTTGTGTTATTCACCTGAAATCATAAAATAATTGAGTTCATTTGTAACTTAAGTTCTGTCTGTACTTGACTGTTAACTTTTCTTGTTCTCATTCTTATTGATTTTAAGTATATGGAACATTAACGAGGTCCCAAAAGTCAGAACTAACTCATAGGTATACACTCATCCTTTCACCCTGTTCTTTGGAGGTAACCAACGCCATTAATTTCTGGGTTTTCCTTCTTGTGTCTCTTTTTGCACAGATGAGCAGTAACGTGTACATTTTCTGATTCTTCCTTTTTTCCTACACAGAAGGTAGCATACTTTAGTCCTCTTTTGCACTTTTTCTTTTCTTTTTTTAACTTAATGTCTCCTGGAAATCCGTCCACATGATTTTATGGAGACCTTTGTCGTTCTTTTGTATAGCTGTGTAGTACGCTACCATGTGGACGTATCACAGTTTACATCTACTCTCTTAGGTGTGGGTGTCTGGATTGTTTCTAATTACAAACAATGCTGCAATGAATAACCTTGTCTTCACAGAGCAGGTTGCTCGATTACAAGGTAAACACCTGTATGTCGTTCTGTTAGAGGCTGCCAAATTCTCCTCCATAAGGATTCTATCAATATTAATTTACATTCTCACCAGCCACATAGGAGAGAGGTAGTTTCCTCATTGTTTCACCAACTGAATGTGTTGTTAGTCTTTTGAATTTTTGTCAGTCTGCTGGGTGAGAAATGAAATCTCAGTGTAGTTTTAATTTACATTTCTCTGATGAGTGAGGTTGAAAGCATTTTCGTGTTTTTGCCCATTTATATAGCTTTGTGTAAATTGTCTGCCCGTTTCTTTTGTCCCTTTTTCTATCAGGTTTTCGATTGCTTTCCTCTCAATTTTTAAGAATTCTTTATATTAGAGATATTACCCTTTGTCCCTGCTGTATGTTGTGAGTCTATCCCCAATTGTCATTTGTCTTTTAGTTTTATTTATGATGATTTTTTTCTATACAAAAGATTAAAAAAATTTTTTTGGCTGAGTTGGGTCTTTGTTGCAGTGCGTGGGCTTCTCATTGCGGTGGCTTCTCTTGTTGTGGAGCACAGACTCTAGGTGCGCAGGCTTCAGTAGCTGTGGCTCGCGGGCTCTAGAGCACAGGCTCAGTAGTTGTGGCGCATGGGCTTAGTTGCTCCGCCGCATGTGGGATCTTCCCAGACCAGGGATCAAAACTGTGTCCTCTGCATTGGGAGGTGGATTCTTAACTACTGCGCCACCAGGGGAGTCCTGTACAAAAGTTTTCAAAAATATTTATGGAGTTGGGCTTCCCTGGTGGCTCAGTGGTTGAGAGTCCACCTGCCGATGCAGGGGACACGGCTTCGTGCCCCGGTCTGGGAGAATCCCGCATGCCGTGGAGCGGCTGGGCCCGTGAGCCATGGCCACTGAGCCTGCGCGTCCGGAGCCTGTGCTCTGTGCTGGGAGAGGCCACAACAGGGCGAGGCCCACATACTGCAAAAAAAAAAAAATTATGTCGTCAAGTTTATCACTCTTTAGTTTTATTGCTTTTCCATTTTGTGTCATAGCTGCAAAGCCTTTTCCTTCGCTAAGGTTAAAGAGAATTAATCTATGTTTGCATACAGTATGTACATGGCTTCATGTTTTTACATTTAGATCCACTTGGAGTCTAGTCTGGCATGTGGTGTAAGGTTTGTATCTGATTTGATCGTTTCCCAATAGTTACTTAGTTGTCCTAGCACCATTTATTAAAAAGTTCACCTCTGCTCAGGCAGTTTGAAATACTAACTTTACCCTATACTACATTTCCATACATACTTGGGTCTATGTCTGGACTTTGTATTCAATTCCACCTGTTGTCTCTCTATTCATGACCTAGTGCTACAGTGTTTTACTTACAGAGGCCTCATAGGATGTTCCCACATCTGGAGAGCAAGACCTTATCGTGGATTTTTGTCCTTGTGTTTTCCTAGCTATTCTTGCATGTTTAATTTTCCACATGGACATCAGAGCCAACTTTTCCAGCTTCATAAAACTGCTTGTTGATATTTTATTGAAATTTCAATTGAGTTATAAATTAATGTGGGGAGAACTGAGATCTTAATGACATTGAATCATCCTATTCGAATCCCATCTTACTGCCTGCTTCCTCGGGTATTCTGGGTGTCACCGTGTTCATTGGGTCCTTGGGAAGCAGGTGCTGCCACAGAATTAGGAGTGGGAGAGGTTTACTGGGCGGTAATGTTTGTGAAAGTAACTAAAAATAGTGATATGAGTATATTGGGTGCAGGGAAGCAGGGGTGTTGATAGAATGAGATACGTCATCACAGACAGCCAACAGAAAATGAAAAGTTGATAAATCAGAACTGAATGGTATACAGAGAGCATTTAGACATACAGGATATAACCATCAGAAAAAAAGAACAAAAAGTTAAACGGTGTTGCCTTTGGCGCGAGTTGGAGAGAAAAAGTGGAGCAGGAATTTATTGCCTTTTGCTCTAATCTTTTTGAATATTTTGATTTGTTTAAACCATGAACAGGTGTTACCTTGTTAAACAACAAACCAGTTAAAGATACAAATTTCTACACAGATCAATAATGGTAAAAAATAAACCCTTAATAGTTAACTCCTTAAGGCCTCAGTGATAGCATGGCTGGAGCTGATGTCTAAGGACGCAAGGAAACAGCAAGCACTGGAAATTGAGGGTGAATGAAGGAAACGGTTAATTCGGAAGCTGGTTGAAATGCCAGGAATACAATTTATTCCACGCATCAGTGTTCTGAAGTGAGAGAGGGATTTGTCAGCCCACATCAGCTGGCTTCTTAATTGCATCCTTGCCGATCCAAGAGCCACGGAGGCGTCAATCACGCCTAACTATGAAGTCATCCCCAGCACAAAAAGCCATTATTTAACTAGCATCTTTTATTTGTGGCGGCTCTTCCTAGAGTTGTCAAAAGGACAAAACAACCGGTTAAAGGGAGGAAAGAAACAAACCCCAGTTTTTCCGACAGCTGTTTTTCCCTTAATTGTTTTGCTTATTATTTTTGAAGCTGATGGGCTATTTTGATGTCACGTACCTGTGGTCTCAGAACCGCTAAAGGCTTGAAGTCAAACGGTGTCATTGGAGCTGGGCAGCTGCGGCTGGCACTGTGGGAATCACATGCTCCCAGCTGGGGTGGCAACCATCAAGCAGGCTCAGACGTAACGCAGGAAGACACCGTGCCGGCCGCAAGGGCCATTTAATAACCATCTTCCCTCCTGCTAGTGTCAGTCTTTTTACAATTGACTCCAGGGAGAATTGGCATCTGCAAGTTCACGCTGAGTGGAGGGTGCTGATTCGTTGAACATACCCATCTGTATATTCCAAATGTGTCCGATAGATTTATTTCAAGAGTCAGCGTCAATCAATTTTGCAGGACCTCCTGGAGTGCAGTTTGAAAAGGGTTTGGCTTATTTTACTTCGCATAATTATGGGTTCATCCACGTTGTTGCAAACGCCAGGACTTTCTTCTTTTTATTTTGTGTTTTTAATAAAAGTTGTATATGTTTAGAGTGTACAACATGGTGATTGGTACACATAAGGCATTGACAATTACTAGGGTCAAGGTAATGAACACATCCTCTCATCACATTAGCGTGTGTCATGAGGGCACCTGAAATCTGCTGTCTTAGCAAATTTCCAGTATTCAAGACCATATTCCTAACTAGTCATTATGCTGTACACGAGGGCTCTGGATATATTCATCCTTCATGATTGCGCCTTTGAGCCCTTTCACCAAGGATTTCCTTCTTTTTTAAGGTTGATATTTAATTTTCCACTGTAGGAAGGAATTTTTATATTAAGAAAAGATACAGTCCAAACGCATTTGTCATAGAAACTTTTATGTACCGAACACAGCTACCTAATATAGAAAGTGCATGAGAATGCAAAAGAGGACCTGATCAAACTATACTGGAAGATAGCACATCACTCTCATGACTCGACAGATCGAATAGAAAAAAAATAACGCGGGCATTTGAATGATACAGTTACCAAGCACACAGATACATGTGTACTTTAATGTTAATTCTATCAAATGTTACTGAACACCTGCTTTTTGGTCTATACCAGGTAATTAACAATGAATAAGACAAACATTTCTGGTTCTCAAGGGTCTCCATTCAGTAAGCTGGCTGTGCGGGTCAGATCTGCTTCCCAGGGCCGGCGCCTCTAAGAGGTGAGGGCGCAAGGAAATAGAGTTTGGGGTGCTAATGGCCAGAGCTCACTACCTAATATTCAGGATCTCATGCAAATGAAAAACCAGGGCCGTGTTGCTCACAAGGCAAGGGCAAAGCTTTTCCCTTCTCCTGTGTTCTCTCTACCTGCTGTGGTGTTTTTTAGTTGCTATTTAATGTCGGAAAGGGGAGGCTGAGGAAGTAAGTGCAGACACTCCCCAGTGCCTGGGCCCTGCCCCCGACTCAGTGCCTGGGATGTACCAGCTACCCTTCCCGTGCCCATGCCCACGTCTCCAGGAGTGTCTGCAGGGGTGAAAGGAGGAGGTGCTGAGAGCCTTTTGGAGGGTAAGGTAGGGAGGTGAGTGGCGCTCCCTTCATTGTCTCAGTGGACTGCACTCATAAAACACAAATTCAAAGATAAAATTATTAAGAATTTTAACTCAATGACCACAGAGAATTAAAGCCCAGACGAGGCCCCCTTCCGAGGGCACGTCTCTGTGTGATTCCATGCCCATGAAGGCAGCACTGCTGTAGTCTCTATAGTAGAGGCAGGCAGGGGAGAAGGGGACAGGAATGGAAGGCAGGAGGGCAGACCCATGGTCACTGCCACCTCGTCATGTGTGAGGTGTCCTCCATCTCTCTGAAACTTTACCAGCCCGGCAAACTGCTGAGTTAGTGACTGGTACTAACTCAAACCTTAGTGACCAAGCCATGTGGGCAACATCTGAAAAGACAGTGCGAGCAATGCCTTAACGTCATCCTGATATTTTCGGGCTTACGTGTTTCGTTTGGAAATAAAACTGAAGGGTAGTTTTGCCTCGAATATTTGACAGGAAATGTGAATATCAGCAGAGTTGACCCTTCCTATTCTACGCCGTATTTGGAAGTCTTTTGCATCATCAAAAATGCATTACTGCCAATCTGAAAAGTATTTTTAAGGTAATATGAATGTATGTTAATAAGTCTTTTTGAAGTCCCCAAATCTCACTTGAGCTCTCTAATTCAGTCCACACCAAGTCTTTGTTCCCGTGATTCTAGGATTCTAGGATGTTTTGTTTTTCATTTTTCTTTTCCTATCACTGTATCCTCAGTACCTGGAACAGAGCCTGGAATATAGTGTTGACAAATATTTGTTGAATGACTGCATAAATTTGTTCAGAATTATTAGTCAGGTTTTATAAGGTAACTTACGTTCCTTAAAAGTAAAATCAAAATAGATTTTAGTCAATTTATTCAAAATTCTTAAAAGGGTTTTTCTTCCCCCTGTGGTTTTGTAATAAATGGAAATAATGTATTTTTCAATTTGTTTAAACATGGAATTTATTAGGACTTCTTATTTATTTCAATTCTGGATTGGGATGAAAAAATTACTTTTAACAGTAGAATTATGAAAAGAGGTCAAGTTAGGCATCTGAGACACTTGGTCTGAAAGCCCTGGTTTGGATTAAAGCTGAGAGCTAGAGGTTGGAACCAGAGTCTATAACCCATGTACCTCTACTCCAGCGCCCAAACTGCCCTTCTTTGGGGCAGTGGCTAGCACGGAAGAACTCTGGCCCTTTGCCCTTCCACCATGTGATCAGAGATAAAAACGAATAAGAGAATGAGCTCTGTTGTTAAACCTAGAGGTCTATCTACTAGGCAAAAGGCAAAGAATGTCACTGTAACCAGTATGTCCAGTTCGCACAAGCTTGGGGTACAAAGTCCCCCTTATAGTGAAACCCCTAATACCATGCCAAGGCTCTCCTGTCCCTGGTGTGGCTAAGAAAGGGATCTTTCATCCTGAGGTCAGGTCTAGTGCTTCTGGACCTGCATCAATGGAACAGGGATTCGAGTCCTCCCTGACTCCTGGCCAGGATGCCAGTTATCCCAGACGGGCCCTATATCTCTTCATGTCCCTTGGAGGTCATGCACTTGAAGATGAGTGAGCCTGGAATGGAGTCATTGCACCTGGGACGGAGAGACACCCATGGTTACCACAGAGTGAGGAGGACAGGGCTCCATTGGGTGCTCTCAGGTCAAGACTATGTTGACAGGGGGACAAGGGAGCTCAAGAGACTGGAAAGGGTCCTGAGGCAAGATGGCTCTGATACCAAAAAGTGTTGGAGCCCGGGGTAAAGTCCTTGTCCTTCCCACCTTGGCTAGCCAGGAAACATGTGCACATCACCCCACAGAGAGGAATGTCAGCCCCTTGGCTCTTCCTGGAACCCCTTGCTGTGGTCAATGAAGGCAAAGTCCAGGAGTCACTTCCTCCAGAAATTCAGGATGTCAGCAGAGTCATGTTCTGGGCTGTGACCACTGCTCCAGCCTCTGCTGTCATGGGTCCCTGTGGATTTCCTTAGATTGCAGGGAATCTTCTAGACCAGGTGGGTAGGCAAATTTGTCTTCTCTCAGCACTATGCCCAGATAAGATTGCATCAAGCCTTAAATGATCTGGCCCTAAATATTAAAACTCATCTTTCTCTCCCTCTCATATTCTTGTGTAGATGGGATCCTCCAAGAGGCAAATGCCAAGGTAGGATTAGACGTGCAAAGGATTCATCGTGGGGAAACGCTTGTGAAGGGGTCAGGAGGAAGCAGGGAGACTCTGTGGACCATTATGAAGATCTGACCCCTGGAAGGAGAGAAGGAAGGAAGGAGGGTAGGGTGGGAAGAGTCTCAGATTGCAGTGCCATTCCAAGAATGGTTTGGCCAGGCTGATGGGGAGTCTTTGAGCCCAAAGTCACCAGCTGTAAAGAGTTGAATATCTGCCCAGGTATGGGCTTGAGCTAACACCTTTCCCCAGTGCTCAGGCCTTGACTGGGAGCAGCCTGCAGCCAGTGTGGCCTCTTTGGGGACATGATGATGGATCCATCTGGGGCCTTCAGTCAAACACTCTCCCTGTGACTGGAGATCTTAGCAGCTTATTTCTATGGCTGCCACAGCTCTCATTGCTCTTTCTTGCATCCTTGTCTTGCATCCTAGGACAGAACCATCCTAGTCCAAAGGGCAAGTTTTAAGAACTTGGAAACTTACAGGTTCTTTGTAAATAGATACAATTTTGGTGGCTGTGATTCAGATGACCCATGGTGATTTCTACCTCCTCATATTCACACCCTTGTTTAATTCCATCCCCTTGAGTGTGGGCTGGACCTAGTGACTTACATATAACCAATAGAATATGGCTAAAAGGATGGGGTGTCACTTCTGTGATTAGCTGATTAGCTTACAAGAGACTGTAACTTCTGTCTTGCTAACAGACTTACTCTATTATACTCTTCCTTGCTGGCTTCGACGAAGATGCATAGGAGAGACCTATGTGGTGAGGATCTCAGGGCTACCTCTATCCAACTGTCACCAAGATACTGAGACCCTCAGTCCAACAACCTGCAGGGAACTAATTCCTGACAGCAACTATGTGAGCATGGAAGGGGATCCTTCCCCAGTTGAGCCTTCAGACGAGACCCCAGTCTTGGCCAACACCTTGACTGCAGCCTTGTAAGACCCTGATCAGAGGACCCAGCTGAGCTGTGCCCAGACTCCTGGCCCAGAGATGCTCTGAGATAATAAATATATGTTGTTTTGAGCTGCTAAATTTATGACAGTTTGTTACACGGTATGGATAACAAAGAGAGGGGCTTAGCCCATCTTTGACCAAGAGCATCTAAACCCTGAATTCCCTGGATATGTTGGGGGAAGTTATCAGATCCCTTCCAGGTTAAAAGCGCGAGGCCCAGCCCTGATTCTAACAAGCGTTTTTTATTTTACAAAATTGGGTTAATCATTGGCTGTACAAGTAAGTATGCAAAACACATGCCCCAGTTATCATGCTGGAGTTCCAGGAACCAATGCAAAATTCAATCAGGAGTAAATCCTGCTAAGACTCTGTTAATCAGTCATGCTTGGCACATGTTCACCTAAGGAAGAGAGCCCCCTCCACATGGCAAGCGTGCAGAGAAGCAGCAAAGGCAATGTTTGTCAGCAAAGCTGAATAAAGCCAGCTAGACACTTAGAGATCTCTGAGCAAAAGCAAAGAGGCTCACAGTGTCTAGACAATTCTTTGCCATGGCTTTATCCCAAGGATATTTCTGTCTAGAAAATGATTCATCCCTTTTCTGAAATGTATACATTCCTCAGAAAAAGGTGGCTTCCCAAAGATCTTTTAGAGATGAAAACACTACAATTTTCATGAAACATCCCAGATAAAAAAAACCTGTAACCCAATTTCTAAAAATAACTTGATATCAACATCATAACTGTCATCTCAAAAGTTTTCATCCTTAGCAGGGATAAAAAAGGGCAAAAAAAAAAAAAAAAGTGAGTTCAGAACGCCAAATTTTGGTTCTAGAAAAAGGTGTCAGTGTTGAATGTGTATGTGGTAAAAGTTGGCACGCAAGTGGAATTATGAGTGTTGAATAATGCCCTGGTACGTCACGGCAGAGACATCCACAAAAAACTACACTTTCGGGACTTCCCTGGTGGTCCAGTGATTAAGACTCCACGCTCCCAATGCAGGGGCCCGGGTTCGATCCCTGGTCGGGGAACTGGATCTCGCCTGCTGCAACTGAAAAAAAAAAAAGATCCCGCATGCTGCAACGAGGATCCCGCGTGCCGCAACTGGGACCTGGGGCACCAGGTGAATAAATAAGTAAATATCTGGAGAAAAACCCACTACGCTTTCTCTTCTGAAGAATTTTTAAGTAGCCCCATGTTACTTTCTTGCATGTGGAGAAAGACTCAGGGGTGACTGTGATCCTTTCCTGTGCTTGCATCGAACGCTCTTGCTTATCCGCGCATGCTCTATGGGTGCTCTTCGTTACGCAAGAGGTCTGTAAGGAACTGGGTCCTTGTCTACAAGTCCAAGAGTGAAGCAGAGGCAGATGTGGAGTGTTTCAGATCCCCTGTGAAAATCTAAAGGGAGCTGTAGGCACTCTTCCCAGACAAAGGCACACCCACGCAGGCACACACTTTGCAATGAATTTTGAAAACGTGTTCTTGGTGTCAGTGAACTTCAGGGTCTATGGACCTCAAGGACAGGAAAACCCCCAGTTAGGGAAAGTCTTGCCTCTGGCTCATGCCCACTTTCTAGGGTGGTTCTTTAGGGCCCTTGGGCTTTTCACAGAGGTCCATGAAGACCCCAGGAACATTTTGTTAGGTTTTATTTTGTGGAGTAGCTTCCGGGCTGAACGACCACAGACTGGCCTGGGCGTGGTTTGTCAAGAGTGTGAGAGGTATGGGGAGGGGAAAGGGTAAGCTGGGACGAAGTGAGAGAGTGGCATGGACATATATACACTACCAAACGTGAAATAGATAGCTAGTGGGAAGCAGCCGCGTAGCACAGGGAGATCAGCTCGGTGCTTTGTGACCACCTAGAGGGGTGGGATAGGGATGGTGGGAGGGAGGGAGACGCAAGAGGGAAGAGATATGGGAACATATGTATATGTATAGCTGATTCACTTTGTTATACAGCAGAAATTAACACACCATTGTAAAGCAATTATACTCCAATAAAGACGTTAAAAAAAAAAAGAGTGTGAGAGGACAGGCCCCAGGTTTTCCCAGGTACTACCCTGCCTCCCACACTCCCTCCCTGCCTGCCTGCCAACCTGCTTTCTCATTCATTTATTATGCAGGTCCGCCTAGAGAGAGAAAATGCTCTGATATTTATTACATGATTCATTATATTGTTCAATTTAATAACTCACCATCATTGTAAATTAATAAATTGACATTATGACTGCACAGATTACTTACTGTGAGCCTGACTGATTTTCAAAATCTTTAAAAAATTAATAGATTTCATACTTTAGAACAAATTTAGATTTACATAAAAATCAAACAGATGTGTGGAGAGATCCCACAGCCTCCTTCTCCCCCTCAGAGTTTCCTCTATTAAGTAACATCTTGCATTAGTGTGTATTTTTGTTACAATTAATGAATCACTATTGATACACAATTATTAATTAATGTCCATAGTTTGCATTAAGGCTTACTTTTTTTGTTTTTTGCGGTACGTGGGCCTCTCACTGTTGTGGCCTCTCCCGTTGTGGAGCACAGGCTCCGGACGCGCAGGCTCAGCGGCCATGGCTCATGGGCCCAGCCGCTCCGCGGCGTGTGGGATCTTCCCGGACCGGGGCACGAACCCGCGTCCCCCGCATCGGCAGGCAGACTCCCAACCACTGCACCACCAGGAAAGCCCCCCTATGTTTCTTTGATATATCCAAAACATTGTGGGTTTTTTATGTTTTGTTTTTTAAGTATTTCATTACTTTCTGGCAATATAAGATGTTCCAGGTTTGTTTTGTATATTTCCTGCTTTAGTACTAGAATCAGCCATTTCTCCAAGGAGTGCTGGTGCTTTTATTGGAGAATGGTATTAGAAGCCAAGATTTGGGGAATAATTGTAATCATTCTACTGGAGTGTCATGCTTCTAAGCTCTCTCAGCTGACAAGCAAGGAAATATATGCATGTACCTCTTCCTTTTCACAGCTGCCTTGTATTCCATTGTATGGATGTGCCAGAGTTCATTGAACCAACTTCCTTGATTCAGTCGATTTCCTTGCTTGGGTGTTTTGGTAGTTTCCAATATCTTACAATTATAAGCAATATTTCAATGAACAACCTTGTGCATTTGTGTTTTCATATTGTTGGAGGTAAATTAGCGTAATTTTCCTAATATCTTTAGGATAAATTCCTAGGGATTGCTGGGTCTAAGGGTAAATGAATAGGTAGATTTTTTGAATATTGCCAAATTCCTTTTCATAAGGGTCACACCATGTTTGCGTTCCCATCAGCAATGTACGAGAATGTCTGTTTCCTACAACCTTGCCAACAGAGTATATTGTCAAACTTGTGAATTTTTGCCAGTCTGATGGCCACTAAATTCCCATGGAAGAATTTAGGCTTTCTAGACTAACAAGCTGACAGCAATGATCTATGACAAAGGAACCCAAAGGCTAGGGAATAGGGTACAGAAAAGGCCTCTCATGGGTTCCATTCTTCTGAAGTTTTAAGAATAATGCATAAGTAATCTCATGTTGCATGTACACAAAGGAAAACAAAGATTTTGAACAATGACTCACAGGCCCAGAGAAAAACTGCCTCTTAGTAAATGTACTACAACCATGTGGCAACTTGTGATAGCACGTTACTTGCGGTTGCCTGTAACCCAAATCTAACTTCCTCCAAGATGCTTTGTTTCTGTGGCTGCCCACTGAGGTTCTGGCGGTGTCATGGCCACACGTGCTTTTTGTTCTGTGACTTCTCTGGCATGCCAGGTTATGGTACAGTGCCCTGTAGAATTCAGTACTCGCTGGTCAACCCACATCCTTTCCATCACCCAGGACTTTTAACATGAAGCGAAGAAGCCAGAGGTACCAGGAAGAAGTTTTCCTAGTACATATCCAATTGTATAAAAATCATGAAAGAAATATCATTTTAATTAGCTTACTGTTGTCACAGAAGAAGAAAATGCTATAAAATAATGTCTACCACTGGTATTTAATGTCAGTTTACTTTTTCAAATCATGCCCACAGTCTCATCTGAGGATCGTTTTGTCTACCTTTAGTGAGGTAGGTGGAACGGCAGGCACTATTTTCCCCACTATATGGTTGGGGAAGAGCTGGTACAGTTGGAGTAGGAGTCTCTGACCCAGATAACTCAGTCAACGAGAGAGCCAGGGAGACATGCTCTCCTAGCCCTTCCTCCACCATACCATGCAAGGCAACTCGGCAGGGGATGGAGTTTAGTTACAAAAGAAAACCAGGGGTCACACACGGAGTCTTCTCTCAGTGGGATGTCAGCCAAGCCATAGAACTTCTTTGGGTCTCACTTTATTTTATTTTATTTATTTTTATTTTATTAATTTTTATTTTATGTTGGATATAGTTGAATAACAGTGTTGTGTTTCAGGTGTACTGCAAAGTGATTCAGTTATACATGTACGTGTGTCTATTCTGTTTCAAATTCTTTTCCGATTTAGGTTGTTACCGAATATTGAGCAGAGTTCCCTGTGCTCTACAGTAGGTCCTTGTTGGTCATCTGTTTTAAATACAGCAGTGTGTACATGTCAATCCCAAACTCCCAGTCTAACCCTCCTCCTCACCCTTCCCCCTTGGTAACCATAGTTTGTTCTCTAAGTCTAAATCTGTTTCTGTTTTGTAAATATGTTCATTTATATCATTTTTTAAGATTCTGCTTATAAGCGATATTATGCAATATTTGTCTTTCTCTGACTTACTTCACTTAGTATGATAATCACCAGGTCCATCCATGTTGCTGCAAACGGCATTATTTCATTCTTTTTTTTTTTTATTAACATCTTTATTGGGGTATAATTGCTTTACAATGGTGTGTTAGTTTCTGCTTCATAACAAAGCGAATCAGTCACACATAAACATATGTTCCCATATGTCCTCCCTCTTGAGTCTCCCCCCCCCTCCCACCCTCCCTATCCCACCCCTCCAGGCTGTCACAAAGCCTCACTTTATTTTTCAAAGAAGGAGAAGATACAGATTCTAGGATTCTATCAAATGGGGTCCCAGGCTCACATATACAGGGGAATATAATCATTTTTATTCTACCATACTATTCATTCATTCATTCAATAAATATTGACAGTCAAAACTGGATTTCAAGTCAATGGCATGGTTGTGTAGACCCATACTGGATGTTGTGAAGGTGCACTTCCATCAGGCCCAGTAGCATGAGATAAACTACCTATGCACTTGGTACCACATCCTCCAGATTCTACTTTAGCAGATACAGAATTATTCAAATCATAAGCAAAACTCCCAATACCTGTCCCTACAAAGAGATTTTCACTTCCAAGCTGAGCTTTTTTTTAGTTTAATATTTTTTTCTCACTCTTTCTGAAGGAGAAGCAAGATGTGTTCTTTTGAAAGTTGACCGTGAATGCAGCATGGATTTTTGAAGGGCTCTGTGCTGAAGTAAAACATCACTTTAATTGGGAGAGTGAGACACTTTGCAGATTATGAGGACCCCAGGATTGAAGAGGTCCTCTGCTATCCTCTAGAGCAGAATTCCACTGGATGCATGAATCATCATCCCCTTTACTAGATCGTAGCCGTGAGTTTTTTGTAAATGCCATTGGAAAGAGCAGGTGGTCATTCAGCTGGTACCTCCATTTAGCAATTACCAAAATTGAATTCATATTTGTGAGAACAAGAAGGCTGCAGCCCTTCGAGGTGGAACACTTAAAAAGAAATGCATTGAAGTAATGAAGCTCTTATGCATCCAGGCAGAATGGACCTATTAAAAGGTGGCAATAAGGTGGAATGCATCACAAGGAGTAATGAGAGTCTGAGGGTGGGCAAACCTTCATGTACAGTTCATCTCATTGGTCAAGGGCAGAGGAGAAACTGTGCTATTTATAAAATGATAATTTGATTTTTCTCAAAGTCTTCTGTCCACTTAAATAAATGGAAAACAAAGCAGGAGGATGGAGAAAATAAGGTAAAAGTGAAAAATAATTACAGTTGAAATGAAATTTTAAAGTAATTTTAGCCAGTTGGTAAAAAAAAAATCTCTTTTCTCAATTTATAAAAGCAAACGAGTGGATGGACATAAATAATGATGGTAAATATAAACCTGCTAAGTAAAAATATGTTAATGATGGGAATATATTTAGCCAAGAGAAGAAGAAAAAGCTGAAAACCTAGAAAAGTCACCTTAAAAATAGTAGCTGAGGAATGGAAATGTGGGAAAACAACCAGGAAATATCACTGTAACCCTTCAGTGCCTTCTGAGTAGGCAAGAAATTTTAGTATCAAGCGTTTTGTAACAAGACAAATAATGCCTGAATTTTCCTCTTTAGACTGAGAATATAAAAGTAGGTTTCCTCCCATAATAAAGTATAGCAACTTCCCTCTGAGCTCCACAATTCTGGACTAGAAACCTCAATGAAGCTGATGTGGTCCTTGGTTACCAGGAGATCTGGAGGAGAGACAGTGCCATAGCAACCTGGTATTGTTGCAATGAGCACTCGCATCTCTTGGTGGAAGTTCAAGGCTGAGGCTCCCATCTGCGGATGCAGAGAAAGGCTCAAAGGGAAGGGAACTTCCATGACCTGAGCTCCTACTATGTACCTCACTGTGCTGGACACTTCAGCCACATTATGTCATTTAATCCTTCCCTGTGCCCTGAGGGACTGTGATTATTACCTACATTTGGAAGATGTAGGATTTAGGGTTCAGGGAGACTAACTTTGTCTACGGATATGCAATTAGAAAGCAACATAACCAGTATTTGAAGGCGTGGTCGAGAACGACACCATATCTGTTATGGGCTGAGTAGTGGCCCTTCCTCCCCAACCCCCCACAAATTCATATGTTGAAGTTCTAACCCCCAGGACCTCAGAATGTGACTGTATTTGGAGATAGGGTCTTTCAGATGCTGATTAATCTGACTGGTGTCTTTATAAGATGAGGAAATTTGGACACACAGAGAGACGCCAGGGATGCATGCACAGAGGAAAGGCCATGTAAGGACACAGCAAGAAGGTGACCATCTGCAAGCCAAGGAGAGAGGCCTCAACAGAAGCCAAACCTGCTGACACCTTAAGCTTGGACTAACAGCCTCTGAACTGTTTGGTTACATTGAAGCTCTGAGATTTGGAATGTGTTCTTGCATAATTGAGAATATTTTTAATGTTAAATTGAAATAAAAAATGTGGATTCCACAGAATAAGACAAATCTACCTGGATTAGCAAACATGTGTCTTTGTCATTATTTGGACACAGAGATGATAAAGGGGAAGAGACTGCACAGTCTTGATGTAGAGAGGGAGGGAGAGCCTGGGGTGGGGAAGGGAGGAGTTTCTATGAGAACAGTAGCTGGGAGCAGGGAGCAGGGAGTCAGCTGGGAGTAAGAGGGATGCATCAATCTGCTGGCGTGAGAGAGCTCTGGCCACCATGCTTTCCTGCCAACGGGATGGAACCAGAATGAACACACCTGTCCTGCTTGCCTTGCTGCATGGAAGGACCCCCAGACCTCGAAGGACATGGAGTTTAGAGAAACCTGGGCAATCTTGACAGCTGTCTCTCCTTGCTGTCAGTGAAGAGGGATGAGTCCCCTCAGAGAGAGTCAAGATGGGGGCTGGCAGATGTGAATGTCAGCGTTGGAGGTTAGCCTCCGTTTTGAAGCCTTACAGCAAGACCCCAGAACAATTATGCATTTAATGAATTGTAGGTCTCTGTTTGTACTAAGACTGTGTACCCTGACTTAAAATGAGATGAAGTGAGACTGTGTAGAGCTCCTGAGTCTCATAAGAAACGTGAGCTGATGACACTGATTGATGCTGGTAGGATTCAGCCAGTGACCAGCCAGGTCTGTGTTTCCCTGCCTTGGTGCCCATGTGGATGAAGGTCTGTTACCCCATAGGCATAGGCGTGGAATATGGTTTCAATAATGATGGTGGGTGGTGGGCTGCCCTGAGTCATCCTAAAGCATCCCTTCACTTGTTAAGCAAATGGTAATTGATTGTTTACTGTGGTAAACAATTGGTACATGCTGGGGCTTCAGCAGAGAGCAAGACAGCAAGGGAGAGAGTAACATGGGATGTGAAGGGACGCTTGCAATTGTGAAATCTGTTTGTAGTAGGATGAGAACACAGAATTCCTTTTTTGGGAGAAAACTGCTCTTTGTTTAGGCAAAGAACCAAAACAGCCGTGAAAGGTGATGGTCCCCTGCTTAGCCTCCCCTGCTTAGCCTCGCTGGGAGAGGTTTAGACGGGAAAGGGTGGAAACCTCTTGCATTTGGGGAGACTGGGGTTCACAGGCAGGAGGAGTGGTACCAGAAAGGAGAGAAAAGGAGGACCCGGGAAGGGGAGGTCGCCCCAGTACCACAGCGGGACCTGGTCTGGTGAAGACGGAAGGATCTGGGGTGTGGTCGGATATAGTCTCCCATCTGAAGACTTTCTGCCCGTCTCAAATGTTTCTAGCTCCCCAAGTCTTGTGTTGGTGGTGCTTTGGGGGGACAGAGGTGAGGGTGGTGGAGAGTCACAGAATGTCAGGTGACCAGTAATGTGACGAGGACCGTCTACATGGACTCAGGTGGCACGTGGAAGTCTCCTGCTCAGCCCAGATATCCTTCAGTCAGGTGACTCTTCATGGGGTCCTTTGGGAAGGACTGGGACTTGAGCCATTTTGGATATTACAAGAGGGCACAAACCCCGTCTCAACCTGGAGAGAAGGGGTTTCTGAGACATTAAAGCCACCACCTGGCATAGCTAGAGTGGCATGGTGACCTCAGGGAAGAGACATGGTGCTGGGAACATGCTGGCATAGCTAGAGTGGCATGGTGACCTCAGGGAAGAGACGTGGTGCTGGGAACATGCTGGTGGGAAGGTGGGGACAGAGGAAGCTTGCAGATGGTGGTAAGCAGGGTACAGGGGAAGGTTAGGAGGATGAAAGACGTAGGTGTCGAGTGAGGGGAAAGAAATGACAGGACATTGTAGGATGAAGGGTGGAATTAGGCAGATGGGGGCAGGACACGGGGAGCTCCAGGGTGTTTGAGAGGCTGCAGTGGGAGGAATTGGTCCCCCAGTCTCCTGCCCCACAGTTGGGGTGGGGAAGGCGCCAGTGGGACCCCTGTCCCCGCAGCTGCAGCCTCCCTCTGCTCAGGTGGTCGATGTGCGTGGTTTATACTCTAGACTATGGTTCTCTTTCACCAGTGGCCCCAGGAGACTCCCGACAGCTCCTGAGTGGATGGCTGGGTGTGGAGGGAGGTCCTACCTGCCTCTCCTGACTCTGAGGGCTGGCGTCAGGACTGATGTTCCCTGGGCTTATCTTACCTGCCTATGGGCACTGATAATCCAAGAACTGGAAGTTGGCACTCCCTTCCTCGTGCCAGGCAGGCACTAGGCTAATCCTCCCAACAGCTTGTCAGGTGGACATGGCCCATCTTACAAGTCAGGAAAAGGGGGCCAGGGCAGTTGCAAACACTCACACAGGTGGCCAGAACAGAGTGCAGCCGAGACTGGGGTCTGCTGGGCTGCAGTGTGTTTTCCCATGCCCTCTCCTTTGCCAGCCCATTCCGTGTCCATCTCCTGCCTCTGCACAGGGGTCCCAAAGCTCTGCTTGTTGGTGTCTTGGTTTCCTTTACCTGGTGTCCATCCCAGCTCCTTAGAGCTGGTGAATTCACCCCCAGTTAAAATGTGTCTTTCTGTTCTATGCTCTGCAGCACCTGGGCTGGGGGTGGTGTTGGAGACAGGTTGGTACACTTGGAAGGGCTCAGTCCACAAGGAGTGGACAGGGTTCCGGGAAAGCCATGAGGCTGGGGAGCTTGCTGGGCTGGGGGCATGGACTGGTCCTGAGAACTGGCTGTGGCGTTAGGAGAGACCGTCTATCAGCAAAAGGGGACACCACCTGGTGTCACAGGTGGTGAAAGGGGGTGGCAGCCACACCACCCCACAGCCCAGCAAGGCGGGGCCGAGGGGACTGACTCCCTGGCCTTCCTCCCCTCCTGCCCTTTGAGCTCCTGCCAGCACCTCCCATTGGCCAAACCCACCAGCCCGTGGAGGCCCAGCCCGTGCTCCCTGCTGGAGCGCAGGGTCCACTGGAGCCAGTGGGGCTGGACCCGCAGGCCTGAGAGCACCAGCTTCAAGGCCACACCATCCAGCCAGTTATTTTATAGCTTTAATTAGGTTCCAAAGTTAATCATGCATTTCATTCTAACTTGCTACAGATTCTTAATCACAGCCTTAGGAGCATTATACATTTAATACTCTTTCTGGATATTTAAGGATTTCATAAAAGCACCTTATTATATCCTGAGGGTTCCTCCAGAAATTTTATCTTCCTACGGCATGTAACCCTCTGAGCTTTGGAAGGTTCTGGTGGTAGTTACGCTAACTTGCTTTGGTACGTTACCTGTCTTGTCCAGTCTGTTCAATAGAAATGCAACGTGAGGGCTTCCCTGGTGGCGCAGTGGTTGAGAGTCCGCCTGCCGATGGGGTTCGTGCCCCGGTCTGGGAAGATCCCACATGCCGCGGAGCGGCTGGGCCCGTGAGCCATGGCCGCTGGGCCTGCATGTCCGGAGCCTGTGCTCCGCAACGGGAGAGGCCACAACAGTGAGAGGCCCGCGTACCGCAAAATATAAAAAGAAAAAAGAAATGCAACGTGAACCTCAAATGGGGGCCACATATGTAATTCAAAATTTATTGGTAGCCACATTAAAACTGTTGTAAACTTGTATGCTTTTGGAGTCCAACAGGGTTGGATTCTAATCCTGGCTCTGTCATCTCTGAGCTGTGTGATCCTGGGCAGGTCACTTAACCTCCCTGAGTTTCAGTGTCTTAGTCTGTAAAGTACACGAAACATACCTATTCTTTATGGGTTTTGTGATATTTAACTGAGTTAATGTATCTAAAACGCCACCATGTAGTTTGAACTCAGCAAGGGGTGGGTATTGCTCTACATTGTTGAGAAGCGTGTAGAGAATAAAAAGGAAACGTGTAGATTAGACCCGCTGCTTGCATCTTCTGAGGAGCACGGATCCTTCAGGTTAAAACAATGATGTCAGATGGCCTCTGCAGATGAGAAAAAGTCTTCGGTTTAAAAGTGGTGGGGCCATTTGAGAGAGACGGCTCTCAGCTCTGATAGATGGCCTGTCTCATGACAGCTCTCGGGGGTGGGGTAGCAGTTAGAAGCAGGAGCTGCCATGTTCTGAGGCGCCGGATCTAGAGGCTCCTGTATCAGAGAGACAAGCCCTGAGGATGTCACAGCGGAAACCAGGCGAGAAAGTTGCAGGGAATATGAGTCAGAGCGAAGCAGGGTAGACCGCCGTCTGCTCTTCAGGCTTGTGGGCCCTGAAATCAGGAAACACCCGCTGCCTTCCTGAGACCACCCTGACTGCACTGGGGAGTCAGGGTATCGATTTTCTTTTTTAATCACTTGGGTAGATTATGCCATATGCCTGTTGTTTAAAAATTAAAGGACAATCACCTCTGGGGGTGGAAATCAATCACCACTTATAAGGAGAAACCTCTTTCATATGATTTTAATGACAGAGGTAAAGAAACCATTTATCCTCCTGCTTTTCAAAATAAGAAAAGCAGACATGCAACTTGGTTGGAAAAGCATGACGTATAGTAAACTAAATTTTGCAGCCTGATGTTATGAACGGGTAAAGGAGAGAAGGGGGACTGTGGGAAAAAAAGAGGAAAAATGTAAAAATATGAAGAGAAAGAATCACAAAGACCATCTAATCTAATCCAGTGAATCCAATTTGTCCAGCCTTCAGGCGCAAATAAGGGTGTTTTTCTTGTTTTTAATTCAAGTGACAGAAATCCAGCTGAAACTGACTTAAGAGACATATTTTTTGACATTAATTAATTTATTGAAGCATAACTGATTTACAATGTTGTGTTAGTTTCTGCCATACAGCAAAGTGTTCAGTTATACATACACATATTCTTTTTCATTATGGTTTATTACAAGATATCAAGTATATTGGGTTGGCCAAAAAGCTCGTTCGGGTTTTTCCGTAGTATCTCACAGAAAAAACCCGATCGAACTTTTTGGCCAGCCCAACAGTTCCCTGTGCTATACAGTAGGACCTTGTTGTTTATTTATTTTATATATAGTAGTTTGTACGGTTACCAGAGGGGAAAGAGGTATAAATTAAGAAACATTCTTTTGAATGTATTTACTGGGGAGTCTAAGGGTTAAGTGACCTTGCTGCCGGCTGGGCTGATGACTGGGGCAGGAGGGGAGCCGGGGGTCCTCTGATGAGCCCCTGTGGTCAGACGCCGGTCTCCAGGCTGGCAAATCTACGTCCTTGGAAACCGGTGGTTGGACTAAGGGAGAAGGAGGGGCGGCCACCGAAAGAGAGGGAAGATGGGGGCGGGGCTTCTCTCCCAGCCCGCAGCTCTGAGGCCCCTCCCTCACTCCCTTAGGGTCCCCCGAGTTCAGTTGGAAAAAACCATCCTACACCTTCCCTCCTAACTCCTCCCCCCATAAATTTTGCAATACTGAACTGAGGCCAAAGAAGGAGATACAAAACACAGCCAATCATTATTTGTGGATTCGTATTTGGGGATTGGCCTACTTGTTAACATTTGTTTGTAACCCCCAGGTCAATGCTCGGGGTGTTTTCGGGGTCCTTTGCAGACATGCACAGAGCCTTGGAAAATGTGAGTCACCCAGCTGCCCTGTTCCCATACCAGGTGGCACCAGCAGCTCCGCCTTCATGTCTCCTGCTCACACTGGAAACGGGGTTCCCTTCTACATTCCCTTTATGAGAACTGCCATGCGGTTCCCACTGGGGGCTTTTTCTTAGTGATTTTGCTGTTTAAAGTGGCCCCCGGTGCATACGGCCGAAGAGCTGTCTCGTGTCCTCAGCTCAAGAATGCTGTGATGTGCCTTACGAAGAAAATACAAGTGTCAGGTAAGCTTTGTTCAGGCCTGAGTTATAGAGCTGTTGGCCGTGAGTTTAATGTTAATGAATGAATCAGCAGTATATTAAAGAAGATGTCTTTAACACACAGAAAACAAGGTCATACATTGATGGGTGGACCAGAAGTGTGCGTGAACCTAACTCTGTATCTTCCCTACAAGCAGTGGTTCAGTGTCACTGGTTGCGTGTCCGCGGCGACGTTCTAGTCCATCACCATCCCTCTAAGCCGGAAGAGGGCCACCGAGGAAGCCGGCCCACCGCTTCCCCGCTCCACCACATGTAATGAGGGGGCAGAGATGCAGAGGGGAAGGAGGCAGAGAAACCATGATGGGGCGTCGAGGAAGAGAAAACAGCAAATACATGAGAAGGACCGAAGGGGAAGAAGAGAAGTGAACATCTGTAGGTTCAAAGTCTCTCCACAGCTACACTGGGTGTGTCGCACCGGACAGGTACAAAGGCTTTGGACATGAGCACAGGGTTTGTGTATGTGATGAGATTTTCATCAGCTCCAAATACTGTAACTAAGCCTCGTCTGAAAGTGTATAAACCCAGGCCACGAAGTTCAACAGAGGCTTGAACTTAATGAGAAACTTCCCATGATTTACACAAATGCTTTGAGCACGTGAAGACTTTGGTGGGCAACATGACCTGGTTTAGGAAATAAGGGAGGTGAGAAAAGGTAATAATAAAACACAAAATTTAACTAAATAGGTACTTGGTGTCTATCTTTTAAAAAAAAATTCTGAGTCTGTTTAACAAAAGGGACAAGGAATTTTCCTATATGATGTTGAGGTTTGCATTAATACTTCTCTTCCAGGGAGAGGGGGTTAGTAAGCTGAGCCGTGTAGGAATATCATAGAAACTGCATCTGTTACAATGCTTGATGGGAAAAACTGCTCCTAGTAACTTCCAGTTGTAAATTACATGTGTCACAGGAGGGTGAATTTACTCACCAGGCTGCGGCGTGATTAAATCACCGACTTTACCTTCCCCGATTCTGTCACATTTAACCCACCAATGCATCAAACCTTGCAGGGAAGCCTCCTCCCTGTGAAAGTCATTTTGACAAGTAAACAAGTGAGTGATACAAACAGATTAATATCGAAATATAATTTACATTTTCAAGACACTTTTCTTTCACACATATTTCATCCAACTCTCTGCTCTTTGAAACTTTGATTCCAAAGTTTGAATTTCAGTATCTTAGAAAGTCTCCTTTCTTTTTCTTTTTTTTAAAAGATTATTTTTGATGTGGACCATTTTTTAAAAGTCTTTATTGAATTTGTTACAATATTGCTTCTGTTTTATGTTTTGTTTTTTAAGCGGCGAGGCACGTGGCATCTTAGCTCCCCTGCCAGGGATTGAACCCTCACCCCCTGCATTCGAGGGCAAAGTCTTAACCACTGGACCGCCAGGGAAGTCCCAGAAAGTGTTCTTTCTTGACCCCAAGAACATTGTGTGCTTTTATTTTCAAACTTCACAAAGTTTGTTTTAAAGATAAAATTTCACTTTCTCAAGGAGTTCTGAAAGATGTGAATACGTATGAATGAAAAATTTAGGATTTTAAAAACTGTCCTACAGTCTTAGCATTATCTAGTAATTGGATGTATTTGCAGTTCCCTATTTGCATCCACAGATTGTTCACATCTTAACCATGGTTGCTGTTGGGTTCATCTTTGGTGATTTCATGCTTGCCTTTGGGTTATACCTGGAAATAGCCTCTAGTCCAATTCATGAGCCCCCTCTTCCAAAGCAAATCTTGGTGTTCTTGTATGTTGGCCTTAGAGTGACGAGCACTTGGAAAAATGCTTATGTTGCTGGTTTAAGTGTTAAGGGCAGGGTTACAGAATTGCTTCTGGCATCACCGGCAGTCCATGCATGCGTGTGTAAGCCTGGGGGGAGCATTCTTGCCAGCATTGCCTGCTGATGACTTGGGGGATGGTTTTTCCCTCTATTCACTTTTTTCCGGCATTGTCAGTAACCCCTGCCTCTTCTTCTGGCCTCTGTCTTCCCCTCTCGTGGGCTTCTGCTTGGGCTTCTGTCCACACCATAAGTGGAGCCCTGAGAGGGGTGGGCCCGCCTGTCTTACTGGTGGCTTTCCCTCTCCTTGGGGCCGGCACCCTGACACCGGCAGGCTCAGCTCTCCCAAGGCTGCTGCAGCTCTGCCTTGATTTTGAGCATCACCCACTCGCTTCCCAGCCAGATGCCACGCCCACACGGGTGCACCCCTGCAGTGGCCCCATCTCCTCTCAGAGCATTCCAGAACACTCAGAACTCTGGCCTTATTCTTCCTAACTGATCCTTCTTCAGGTCTTTGCCCAAAAGGGTGAGAACAGTGTGAAATGAGAGCTGCTGGCGGAGGCCCTGGCCTCTCCTGTGATGGCAGGGATGGCTTCCCTGAAGAAGCAGCCCTGGAGCCCTGGCTCCAGCTTTAGTTAATTGATTTTTTTTAAAAAAATCATCTTGGTCTGGACATTTTCAAAAATACGCAAATATAAAGAGAAGAATGTAATAATCACCACGTACCTGTCACGTAGCTTCAACAATTATCACCGTTTTGCCGAACTTGTTTTGTGTCCAGCATTGTTTTTCTGGACTCAATTTAAATAGTCATCCATGGGCTTTTCGGTTTAGGATCTGTCTCTGTGGACGCTCCCAGGGTCCCGTCTTGACCTCTGCTGTCCCAGTGTGCCACGCCCGGCCTGCGGGACGTCTCAGAAATCTGCCCCCGCAGGCCCGTCCGGATGCCCCACTGAATCACCTCATTGGAGGGGTTTCTAAGGGTAAGTGTCCGGCACTCCCTTACCAGCCTTGTCTAATCCCAAAGATTCCCTGTGAGGGAAACAGCAGTGTTGGTCCCAGCAATGTGTCTGTCTGGCCTCACTATCGGGGCTGTTTTAACAGAAACTTCAATTTGCAGGGTTCTTTCTAAAGAAAACCAAAGGCTAATTAATGATCAGCTTTCAGATCCTGTCTTAGGAGCATGAGCTAGTTATTAAGGAATAAACACTGAAGAAATTCCACTGCAAAAACTGGGGAGAAAAGAAAGTTCACTGATGTGAATCCAAGTCATTACCTGAGGATTACCGTCCGAACTGGCAATGGGTCCCTCTGCCACCAGCTGTTTCTCATCTAGTTTGCGGTATGAATACTAATGTGGGGGCAGAATTGAACAAATAAAAGTGAAAATTACCAACTTGCTAGTGATACAAAATAAAATGAATGTTGATTTGGTTATTGAAGACCACATGAATGCTGTGTGACAACTCCCTAGCACACACGCAGGCTCAGTGGCATCTTTTTCCCATGTGTGCGGGGTCACCTTGGGGTCAGCAAGGGGGACCTGGTGACCCTGGTGATGCTCACTCACAGAAAGGGGTGGGCCGGCCGCCAGTGAGTGGGGCTGGCCGCCAATGAGCGGGGGTGGCCGTGGTTCGGGACGTTGAGGCAGTTTGGCTGCGATGCACGTACATTTCATCCTCCAGCAAAATGTCCCGGACAGGTTCTCATAACAATGGCACAAGGGCAGAGAGCGAGGGGGCTGGGCACAGCCTCCTGAGGTCCAGTTTGGAACTGGGATTCTGCCGCTTCCACCCATTCTGTTGGCGAAGACAAGTCACAGGCCCAAGACCGACGTCAGAAGGCAGGGCTGGTGACCCCCCCTCTTGGTAGGAGTGAGAACACGGCAAAGGTACCTGCAAAAGGCAGGGTGGGTGAAGAACTGGGCCCATACAGTGCTATCAATTTACCGGAACTGGTGCCTTTTCAAGTCAGCTTCAGACTTGAAAGATGATTTTAGTCCGTGGGAAAATAGCTGGGCCTTTCTTTTAATGTTGAAAAGAGGGCATTGACTTTGAAGTCCAGCAGTTTGAGTTCATATCCGGGGTCACCCAGCTCCTGGCTGGGTTTCCTCATACACATCACAGACTTTCAGAGTCTGGGTCCACATCTGTGAAGCGGGGTGGCTATCTCCGCTTCATCGTGCAAGTGTAGGGTCCAAAGCACAGAAAAGGGTGCCCGGCAGTGGCCGTTACATGCTGCGGGTGTGAAGAAATCTCTCTCCACACAACATTCCTGCTAGTTCAGGCAGCGAGAGTGACTATCACCCAAAACAGATTCAGAATATAAACAGGAAAAAAACAGCTTATCATAGAAGACCACGTAATCCCTAGCTATAAATAAGTGATTTAAATGGCATCTCTGGTTCTTCATTTCTCCTCCTTACTGTCTGGAGTGTCCTGTGTTTTCTCCCAGGGCAAGTCCTTCTCTTAGGTCAAAGTGTCTGTCCTCCTTCCTGGAAGAAGTGGAAAACAATCCCATGGGTTGCAAAGGCCGGATCCCTGACCTCTAATTACATCATCATTTCTGCCCATCACCTGGCTGAGCTGACCCCTTGGAGACGAAGCAGGGCTTACACGGTGGCGGGAAGGGGACTTTGGAAGAAAGAGGGGAGAGTGTGTCGCCCTCAGAAGAGACGTGCATGACGCTGGCAGCTTCAGGCAAAGGTGGTCTTCCACTCGGGTCACACCGCTGCCCATCGGACTGTATCACGATGCTGCTGGCTTGGCCCTCTGGGGAGGAGCTATGCTTCACAATGGGCACGATGTGGGGACCAGGCCACGTGGAAGGGGGAAGAACACTGGGGTCAAACACCCTCAGAGGCTGCCCAGGGGGTGCACTTTTGAACAGATAGGACAGAAAGGCCAAAGCACACAGACTCCGAGCCACAGACACCTGCAGGAGAGAGTGAGGAAGAGTACAGGGGGGCAGAGGCCAGGAAGCGTATCCTGGGGACAGGCCGGGAGATTTCCCTTATCACCGGCTTGGATCCCACTGGTGGAAGGAGTACTCAGCCCAGGAGAGGCTGGAGGGGGGTGAGGTAGGGCATCAGGCTCTGACGGGCAGCCCAGTGCCCCGGAGGAGAGGGCCTTCTGGGTGGTGGAGCGTGGGACCTAAGGAGCCCACTGCAGGGGTCAGTGTCAGCGAGACAATGCACAGTCCAGTTGCATTTTATAAAAACTTGATTATGGAAGCTTTTGAGATAATACAATCTAAAATTTTGAAACTCACTTCACCTTATGCACAAAATTTGGTATAAAGACCCCTTCTTTAAATTATTCTTACGAGAAAATTAGTCTTAAATAACGCAAAACCTTCCAAAAATCCACCTTTTGCCTAAAATGCAACTTCCCCATGTTCCAGAGGTTCAGAGTCTGGGAAGCGGCAGCCGGCTCAGGTCTTCAGGGCAGGACTGGAGTCCTTCAGGATGGGGCTCAAGGAGGCCCTCAAACTTGGACTGAGCTGCCTTCCAACCAAGCATATTTTCTTTAGGCCCTGATTTATGGGTTTGTGAAATTTTGTACAGTTAAATTCTAAATGGTCTTCCCTTTCTAATCACGCTCTTTTTAAACTGCCCGCTCCCGTGTAGAGCAAAGATAAGAAACAACAACTTGCATGAGCTCCAAGCTTTATAGTCTTCAGAGCTTGTTCACATCCTCCAGCCAGGATCTGGGTACCTCACAAGGGCCTCTGGATGCTACACTGGTACCCACTGAATGTTGAATGAATGAACGAATGAATGAGTGAACGCATTATCCTGTGTGAGACTGGACACATCCCTGTGGTACATGTTGTATTATTCAAGGTTCTCCAGAGAAACAGAACCAGTGGGTGTATGTGTGTGTGTGTGTGTGTGTGTGTGTGTGTGCGTATGTGTGTGTCGATGGCTCCCACAATTATGGAGTCTGAGAAGTCCCCAGATCTGTCGTTGGCAAGCTGAGGAACCCAGGACACCCAATGATATAGCTCCAGTCCAAGCCCAAAGGCCTGAGAACCAGGAGAGGTGATGGCGTACATTCCAGTCTGAAGGCAGGAAGGAACTGATGTCCCAGCTCAGGGCAGTGAGGCAGGAGGCGTTTCCTCTTACTCCTGGATGTGGCTGCCCTTCTGTTGCATTCAGGCCATCGGTGGGTTGGGTGAGACCCACCCACATTGGGGAGGGCCATCTGCTTTACTCAGTCTACTGATGCAAAGTATTAATTTCATCCAGAAGCACATCTTCACAGACACATCCTGCATAATGTTTGACTAAATGTCTGGGTACCCTGTGGCCCAGTCAAGTTGACACATCACACACATGTTTTATAAACGCATACGTTGCCTGCATTTACCTTCTCTTCCAACAGAGTTAATGTCTTTGATCTGGGATGGTATAGTTGCTTTTAGCTTATTTAGTACCAAGCAAGAAGTTTCAGGAAACAAATACACAAAACCTTCACCTATTTTTAGTTTGCACAAAATGTACTCCAGGTTTATCTTTTCAGTAAAAAGATGCCAAGATCAAATGTTTTCTAGGAGTTGGGAGGCTTGTCACAGTGTGCTGTACGCCTTCTGCCATAGAACAAAAGAAAAGTGGGTGAGCTGCGTCAATCTGGCCAGGGTTTCAACATCTAAATGAAACTTTGCCGGCCTGTTTTTCCTGGTATTTCATTGGCTTCTGATGGAAGGCTCTGTGGTCCTGTCGCTAACTCATCCTTCACCTTCTCCCTGAGCTGTACCTGAGTCTCCCCTGAGAACACACAGTTGTGCTCTGTGTACGACCCTTAGAATGGGCTGCGTGACTCAGACGTCAGCCAAACGGATCATTGTTTCAACAAGGACAGTGACCGTAAGGCATTCCTCAGATGCGGAGGTAACACCTGGCCACCCCCGTGTTGGTGTCCAGGCAACATCAGGTTACAGTGAATGATGTGACAGCTGTCTTAAATTGCTTGGTTCTAGCTCAGAGATGGGTGGGTTCGGCAGGGGAAGCGCAAAGATGAAAATAAATAAATAAAAAGGGGAAATCTGAATAACCAGGGCTCAGGAAGGTTCAGAATTTATGACCTCAACATAGAGAGTTTGCGACAATTCACTCTAGTGCCCGTATTTCAACATATGGACCAACTCAGTTCCACTCTTTGTGTGTCTTCTACCCAGCTACCCTCTGGCTACTTTCTCTGAATCTTGGTTCTAATCCTGAGAAATAGAGGATCTGACTCAGTCTAAACACGAACCGGTCTTCTTAAGGTTATGTGTGTTCATTCTCGTACAGTCATCTCTGGCCCAGGGGAGTCCCATGGCACCAAGATGGTTCCCCAGCCTCGATTATGACGGGGCTGTGGACAGGACCAGTTCCAGTAGAAGGGCCATGGGCAGGACTGACCTGCCAACACAATCTTTTTTAATTGCTTAATCCAAGTGTGCTGGAGCCAACTCGTATTGGATGGTGAGAACTGACTGAAACTTCCAGGAATTGTGTGAGCCAGTTAAACACAGTCATGATTAAAAATTAAATTGTACAAATTTTCAATAAAACAAAATATAAATACTAATTACTTTACTACATTTTGCTATTATCTATGCCTAATAATAGATATTATCTATCTCAGTGATAGGTACTGTCTAATGGCGTGTTACCATGATGCGTCTCTACCCAAGTGCACATTTAGTGATGTCAGGTTGGCCATCAGGAGTATTTACACCGTGGAAATTGTCAAGTGCGACATACTAGGGCTTAATTTACTGTGGTGTTAATTGTCTAGACTTAAGAAATTGATAGAGAAATGTTAATAACGCAAATTAGATTTGAAACTGGGAATGTCTATAGCCACCATATTATGAATAGCACAAAAAAATTGAGGAAATTTCTTCCAGTGTTTAAAAGTATTGTCTGATTCAGCAAAAGTGACTCACACCATTGATAAACAAGTTTCAACACACAACTTCAGTGTTTCATTTTTGTCTTTTTTAATTAATTTTTTATACAATTGTTACAGGTTATACTCCGTTTACAGTTATTATAAAATATTGGCTATATTCCCCGTGTTGTAAAGTACCTCCTTGTAGCCCATCTTACACCCAGTAGTTTGTACCTTCCACCCCCCAACCCCTATATTGCCCCTCCTCCCCACTGGTAACCACTAGTTTCTTCTCGACACCTGTGAGTCTGCTTCTTTTTTGTATATTCACTAGTTTGTTGTATTTTTTAGATTCCGTATATAAGTGATATCGTATAGTATTTGTCTTTCTCTGACTTATTTCACTTAGCATAATGCCCTCCAAATCCATCCTTGTTGCTGCAAATGGCAAAATGTCGTTCTTTTTTATGGTTGAGTAGTATTCCATCGTCCGTGTGTGTGTATGTATGTATGTGTGTATGTATGTGTGTGTGTGTACATATATACACACCACATCAAGGAAAATATCAAACAACATTTGTCTCACAACTACACTTATTTGTCAGTGGCAACCATAGGTTGGCTGTGGATACAAGAGTCTACCAAAAATCAAAAAAATCATCGTGTCAGAGTCAACTGGCTACCTAGAATTTACAGCAAAGAGTACGGTATATGTTAGAATTTGTAAATTGTATGTTACACATCCTTTATAACAGTAACACTTATAATAACCATATATACGTGTATATTCACATATTCTCTTTTTTGAGGGTGGGAAGCCCATTGATAAACCTTTGCCAGCACCCACATAGTCTTGCCCCTCCCACAGGACAGCTCATGGGTGAGGGGAGCACAGGAGGGAGCTGCGGCGTAGGTATCCGGAAAGAGCAGACGAGGCTGAGCGGGAGCTGCTTCTCCTGCAGGAGGGGATGATGCAGCCAAGAGTCCACGAATCCCCTGAGATAGTGGGATTCACATTCCCGCCCCAGACGGTACTGACGACCATGGGTGATGGAGCAGCAGGGACAGCCAACCAGCCAAGAGGGGACGTCAACTCAACAACTGGGTAAGGATCCGTCTTCCTCCCCCACATGCCAGCACCATGGAAGGAGTGAGGTGGTGTTGCATTCCCCGCCTCAGATCCAGACACATAGTGCCTGGGTGCAAACGTTTGCTCAAGGGAAGGGAGGAGATATAAATCACACCAGAGATGGAGGCTTTAGACTGGACTGAGGTTTGTTTGTTTGTTTGTTTGTTTGTTTGTTTGGGTCCTCTGTCTTTTCTTCTTGGTGAGCCTGACCAAAGGTTTGTTGATTTTGTCTATCTTTCAAAACCAGGTTTTGGTTTTATTGATTTTTTTCTATTTTTTAAAAATCTCTTTATTTCTTCTCTGATCTTTATTATTTCCTTCCTTCTGCTGGCTTTAGGTTTTGTTTGTTCTTCTTTTTCTAATTCTTTTAGGTGGTAAGTTAAGTTGTTTACTTGAGATTTTTCTTGTTTTTTGAGGAAAGTGTCTATCACTATGAAATTCCCTCTTAGGACTCCTTTGCTGCATCCCATAGCTTTTGTAAGGTTGTGTTTTCATTGTCATTTGTCTCGAGGTATTTTTTTGTTTCCTCTTTGATTTCATCGTTGACCCATTGGTTTTTTAGTAGCATGCTGTTTAGTCTCCACGTAATTGGTTTTTTCTCCTTTCTCTTTCTGTGGTTGACTTCTAGTTTCATGCCATTGTGGTCAGAAAAGATGCTTGAAATAATTCCTATCCTATTAAATTTGTTGAGGTTTTAGACTTGACTAAGTTTTAAAACCCAAAAGTAACTGGAAAGCTCTGGATTCTGTTTAATGCATTATTAAGGAATGAAAAGGAAGATCCAACAATATACAGTTCAAGATGCTGATGAAAGAAAAAAAATCCATATTTCTATCCCAAAGAGTTACAACTGATCACTGAAGAACCTGGCTAGACTTGTCCTGAATAACTTTTAATTCTATTATATGTGCAGTGACACATTCTCCTCTTTTCTTTGCTAAAATCTCAGAGCCAAATCAGTGACCACCTTTGCCAGCTCAAAGGAAGTGATGGTATTTCTTTAATGCAATAATCTGTATTATCTTCCTGTACATATTTTCCAATGGCTCTCACTTCCTCAATTATTTATTCTTTTTTTTCCAGAAGAATCAAAATCTCTTATTTTTGTTCTAAAACTTAATAATTCAATTGTGCTTTTTTTTCCCCCAAACAAATAGATATAAACAATGATTTCAATAGTTAAATAAGTACTTTTCCATTTAAAAATCTTAAAAAAATTTTTTTAATTTATTAAATTTTTTAAAAATTAAATATAGTTAATTTA
Source organism: Aethalodelphis obliquidens (assembly GCF_003676395.1). Classification (NCBI taxonomy): domain Eukaryota; kingdom Metazoa; phylum Chordata; class Mammalia; order Artiodactyla; family Delphinidae; genus Aethalodelphis; species Aethalodelphis obliquidens. The sequence goes on from NW_020837946.1 coordinate 5,205,574, forward strand.
CAATGTTGTGTTAGTTTCAAGTGTACAGCAAAGTGATTCAGTTATTACATATAAATATATTCTCTTTCAGATTCTTTTCCATTGTAGGTTATTACAAGATATTGAGTATAGTTCTTTGTGCTATTCAGTAGGTCCTTGTTGTTTACCTATTTTATATATAGTAGTGTGTATACATTAACCCTAAACTCCTAATTTATCACCCCCCCGCTCCCGCTATCCCCTTTGGTAACCATGTTTGTTTTCTATGTCTGTGCCTGAGTATTTATTCTTATCATTTGTATCAGAAGTAGTCAACGGTGAAATCAAAGAGGAAACAAAAATTGCCTCAAGTTTTAGGAAGATGAATACTGGGAATAAATGAAAAAGTGCACTACTAAGGTAAGATATGACTATGGTGTTGGGAACTGTGAAGGAAGAATAAAAGACCCTGACCACGGGACATGATGGAAGTGGAAGCTTATGGTTTTTGACATTTGAGGAATCCAGCTACAAGCTCAGATTGTGTTGATACTGTGAGAGCTTTGGTTTCTCACTTCATTTCTTTTTGGTTTTTAACCTCACAGTAAGACAGCCGAGTTAATCACACTTCTCGGTTCAGGACACTTTTCTGCTACTGATCCGTGCAAGGTGCCTCTTCCATTATCCTTTTGTCCCCATTCTGTTTTTTTTTTTTTTTTTTTTTTTTTTTTTTTTGCGGTACATGGGC
>NW_020837946.1:5206379-5370272 GCF_003676395.1 Aethalodelphis obliquidens
TTTTTTTTTGCGGTACATGGGCCTCTCACTGCTGTGACCTCTCCCGTCACGGAGCACAGGCTCCGGACACGCAGGCTCAGCGGCCATGGCTCACGGGCCCAGCCGCTCTGTGGCATGTGGGATCTTCCCGGATCGGAGCACGAACCCGTGTCCCCTGCGTTGGCAGGCAGACTCTCAACCACTGTGCCACCAGGGAAACCCTTTTGTCCCCATTCTGAATTCCTCATTTCCATCTTCCTTGCAGCAACTATTTTAATGTATTTAATGTCTATCTTCTTGTTCATATGTGTATTAGTTTGATAGGGCCCCTGTGACAAAGCACCACAGATTGGGTGGCTTAAGCAATAGAATTTATTTTCTCTCAGTTCTTGAGGCTGGAAGTCCAAGATCAAGATGTTGGCAGAGTTGGTGTCTTCTGAGGCCTCCTCTCCTGGGCTTGGAGATGTCTGTCTCCTTGCTTTATCTTCACATGGTCTTTCCTCTGTGTATATCTGTGACCTAACCTCTTCTTCTTATAAGGACAACAGTCAGTTAAATTAGGGCCCACACTAATGACTTCATTTTTAACATAATTACTTCCTTAAAGACCTTATCTCTATAAACAATCAGATTTTGAGGTACTAGAGGTTAGGGCTTCAACATACAGATTCTAGGAGGACAAAATTTAAGCCATAACAATACGAATTCCTGAAAAATTTGTATTTTTGTTTTTGGTGCTTTTTTTTTTTTTTTTTAGTAAAGTTGAACATCTGTTCATGTTTTTACAGTCCTGTATTTTATTGCATTTTCTCTCCCATGAAATGTCTTTCTACCTTTATTCCCTTCTGCTCTTGAGTCGCTGATCTTTTTTCAAATTGATTTGTTGTTGATTTGTTGGAGCTATTTTAAACATGTATTCTGTGTACTCCATTGTCTGCATGTTGATTGCAAATATCTTCCTCCAGTCTGTTGTAAACATCATAAGTGTGTAGCTGAATGAAAATTTCCCCATCTTTATTGAGGTATAATTGAGAAATAAAAATTGTATACAGTCAAAGTGTGTGACTTGATGTTTTGATATACATATACATGATGAAATGATTACCACAATACAGCTGATTAACAAATCCATCACCTCACATATTTACCAATTTTGCGTGTGTTTGTGGTGAGAGCACTTAAGATCTATTCTCTTGGTAAATTTAAAGAATACAATACATTATTGTTAACTGTGGTCACCAGGCTGCACATTAGGTCTCTGAAGCTTATTTTGCGTGACTAAAACTTTGTACCCCTTGACCAACATCCTCCACTCCCCAACCCCCAAGCCCAAGCAACCGCCATGCTACTCTCTGCCTCATGAGTTCAACTTTTATTATTAGATTCTACATACAGGCGACATCATGCCAATGAAGTTTTATGAAGTAAACACAGTCATATGATAAGCACCAGTTCAGGAAGTAGAAGGTTTCCTGGCCCCCTCTGTGGATCCCCTCAATTGCTATTCTCTTCTTTTTCCCCAAAGGTAACTGCTATCCTGATTTCCAATGTCAATTGATTAGTGTAGCTATTTTTGCATTTCGTATAAATGAAATCATACACTATGACTTTTTGGTGTCTGGTTCCTTTTAGTCAACAATATGTGTCTGAGAATCATTCACCTTGATGCATGTAGATTAGTTTGTTTTCGTTGCTGTATACTAGTTCATTGTATTGTTATACCACAATTTGGGTTGTTACCAGTCTGTGACAATTACAGATAACACTGCTAAGGAGATTCTTGAGCAGGTCTGTTTGTGTTCATATTTATGCATTTTGTTGGGTATATATCTAGAAGTAAAAGTGCTGGATATGTTTAGTATTCTTAATACAGCCAAATAGATTTCCAAAATTGTCATAGAATTGATATTTCTTGCCAGCAACAAATGAAAGTTCCTATCATTTTACATCTTGCCATGTCTAGTTTAGCCAGTGTCTTTAACTTTACCCATTCTGGTAGGTATCCAGTGATATCTCACTGTGGTTTTAATTACACTTCCCTGACTAATGAGGATGAAAACCTATTTGCGCTTATTGGTCACTTGGATAATTTCTTTTGTGAAGTGCTTGTTGAAATTTTTGTCATTTCTTATTAACTTTTAAGAATATTGTATATTTTCTGGATTTAAGCTCTTTGTCAGTTATACATGTTGCACATATTTTATCTCATTCTGTGGTTTGCTTTTTTTTTTTAATTTCTAAATTTATTTATTTATTTATTTTTGGCTGCGTTGGGTCTTCTTTGCTGTGCATGGGCTTTTCTCTAGTTGTGGCGAGCGGGGTCTACCCTTCTTTGCGGTGTGTGGGCTTCTCATTGCAGTGGCTTCTCTTGTTGTGGAGCATGGGCTCTAGGCACGTGGGCTTCAGTACTTGTGCCTCTCAGGCTCAGTAGTTGTGGCTCTAGTGCTCTAGAGCACAGGCTAAGTAGTTGTGGTGCATGGGCTTAGTTGCTCCGTGGCATGGAGGACCTTCCTGGACCAGGGCTCGAACCCGTGTCCCCTGCATTGGCAGGCAGATTCTCAACCACTGTGCCACCAGGGAAGCCCTGTGGTTTGCTTTTTAAATCTCATAATGATGTATTTTGTTGAACAGAAGTTCCTAATTATAACACAGTATAATTTATCAGTCTTTTCCTTTATGATTATTGCTTTTTGGGTTCTGTTTAATAAATTTTTGCAATCTCAAGATCATGAAGATATTCTGTGTTTTCTTCTAGAAGTTTTATTTCTTATCTTTCACATTTAGAGTTACAATCCTTGAGACTGAAGTTAGGGTGTAGGAATGGAGATTCATTACGCTCCATATGGATATCTAGCTGATCCAGCACATTTAGTGAAAGGACCACAGTTTTCCTATTTATCTGCAGTACTATCTTTGCCATCAATCAAGTATCTTTTTATGTGTGAGTCTGCTTTTGGATCCTCTGTTTGGTTCCATTGTTCCATCTATATTCTCTCTATTTGTCCCAATACGAGTAAGCAGAGTTTATCCTCCAACTTTGTCCTTAATTCTAAGGATTACTTTGCCTATTTTTTGCCCTTTATATTTACATATATATTTAAGAATACACTTGCCAATTTACGCACACACACACACACACACACACACACCCTGTTAGACTTTGCAGTGGGTGAGATGGCATTGAATTTATAGATAATTTGAAATAAACCAACATCATTATAATATGGAGCCTTTCAATACATGAACATGGTCTATCTCTCCATTTATTTAGTTTTTTATTAAATTTTCTTATTAATATTCAGTAGTTTTCCTTATAAAGGGCTTGCATGTCTTTGATAAGATCCATTCCTAGGTATCTGATGATTTTGGATGTTACTAAAATGTTTTAAAATTTAATTTTCTAGTTGATTACTGTTGGTATGAAGAGATAAAATTGGGTTTTAATATTGACCTTTTGTCCAGTGACTTTGATAAATTTGCTTATTAATTCTAATATTTAATCTAGCTTTTCTTATTAACATCATGTTGTCAGCAAGTAATGATGGTTTTATACCTTCCTTTCCAACCCTTACATCTTTTTGTCCCCTTGGTTTATCCCACTGTTAGAGCCTCCAGTGTGATGTTTAGAAGAGGTGCCAGTGGGCATCTTTGTCTTGTTTCTGGTCTAGAGAAAACAATTCAACGATTCACATTTAAGCACCAAGTTTAGAAGGGTTTCTTGTATTTCTTTTCTTTTCTTTTTTCTTAATGTATCAAATTAAGGAGGGTCCCTTTACTGTCAGGTTGATGCCAACTTTTAACATGAATGAATGTTGAATTTTGTCAGATGCTTCTGCTGTACCTACTGAGATGATCATATGACTATGCACCTGTGTTCTGTGTATGTGATGTAGAGAATTGCTATGGAAGGTGGATCTTGTACCCAAAAGCTTGGAGAATAATCTTTTTTTTTACTCTTAATACTTTGTCTGTGGAGTCCATTAGTTTCTCTGGATAGGAAATGTTCAGTCTGTAAATGATGATTTTTTTAATCTTTTTCTCCTTAATTCTTATCTTTGTTTTTTCCCCTTCATTATTGGTCAGACCTCTGTCAATGTCTTCAACAGTACCTGTAATAATGGGCATTCTTGTCTTGTTACTAATCTTGAAAGCAATGTGTCTAAAGTTTCTCCAACAGGATGATAAGACTGACTGCAGGGCTTCCCTGGTGGCGCAGTGGTTGAGAGTCCGCCTGCCGATGCAGGGGACATGGGTTCGTGCCCCGGTCCAGGAAGATCCCACGTGCCGCGGAGCGGCTGGGTCCGTGAGCCATGGCCACTGAGCCTGCGCGTCTGGAGCCTGTGCTCCGCAACGGGAGAGGCCACAACAGTGAGAGGCCCGCATACCGCAAAAAAAGACTGACTGCAAGTTATCAAGTTATGGAAGTTCATTTCTTCTTCCAGTTTGCTGAGAACTTCTTTTTTTTATTGAGTAGGTATTGAGCATTACTAAATACTTTTTCTCTATCAGTTGAGATATCCCAGGCTTTTTCTCTTCTTTAATCTATTATTGTTCTACGTTACTAACTGAAACTAATTCTGCGACTATATTGCATGACTGAGTATGGCAGCTTTCTATCTTTTTAAAAATTAATTAACTAATTAATTTTTGGCTGCATTGGGTCTTTGTTGTTGCATGTGGGCTTTCTCTAGTTGCGGCGAGCAGGGGCTACTCTTCTTTGTGGTGTGCTGGCTTCTCATTGCGGTGGCTTCTCTTTGTTGCGGAGCACGGGCTCTAGGCACGAGGGCTTCAGTAGTTGCAGCGCGGGGGCTCAGTAGTTGTGGCTCGCGGGCTCTAGAGCACAGGCCCTGTAGCTGTGGCTCACGGGCTTGGCTGTTCCGTGGCATGTAGGATCTTCCTGGACTAGGGATGGAACCGGTGTCCCCCGCATTGGCAGGCAGATTCTTAACCACTGCGCCACCAGGGAAGTCCCTTTTTCTTCAATAAAGATGTATCTGTGTGATTTGATTAAGTGGCCCAAACTGTTTTTATTTTATTCTTTTCCAAGATTGTAACATTAAGCATGTGTTTAGAAGTGGGTTCTTTACGATTATAGCCCAACCAAGGTAAAATGCTCTTGACCTAAATGGGAGAGAAGCCTAAAAAGGAGGGGATATCTGTATGTGCATGGCTGATTCATTTTGTTGTGCAGTGGAGGCTAACACAGCATTGTAAAGCAACCATACTCCAATGAAAATTAATTAAAAAAATAAAAAAAGTCAATGAAAGTTCAAAAAAAAAGATAAAATGCTCTTGAAATCCTCTTAACTATAGTCATTTTTGAAAAGCTGCATCATGTCTCCGTATTCCAGGATATTTTAGCAATTGTACTCACTCTTGATATGGAAGAAAGGGGGTGCAGAGAAAAAAAAAATGTGAGGCATAATTAGGAGTGCCGTGAAATGTCAGCTCCGCTTTCCTTTCTCATGCTGGTGCTTCCAAAGATAAACCCCTGGAGTCAGCTTTTGTGTTCATTTCTAGTTTATCTGAACCTGTTTTATGAGCCACTCCTCCAAAAGGCCTTTGGGTCTCCTTGGGTATTGTAATCAGATCATAGATTAAGCTCATCAGCTGTAGGGACGGAAGATGCTGGCACTACTCGTCCATGAGGACCGTCACACGGCATCCTGTCTTCACAGCAGCACAAAGCACGGCTGAGATGGTGGCTGGGACAACTTGGCTGCAGCCGGAGACCATCCCAGTAGAAGCTAGAAGTAAGTGTGTGGCTTCTGAGATGTTTTAAATCTTCTACAAGACTAAATTTAATCTACGGCATAGTAAGAAAAAGAAACACTTAAGCTCTCTGTTTAGTTTTTAGTAAATAAATGTCATTTCTTTTTGCCATTTGTCTGTTTTCAAAGCCAAGTGTATAGATCTCGGGGTGTCATTATATTGAACCCTGCTCCCACTTTTAGTTACCTTTGTTGCAAAGTCTCATAAATACTGAGATACATTATTACATAGACTCAGGGCTGACGGGTCACCCCATTTGTCTCTCTGAAATGAGCGTGTTTTGTGACCGTGGGAACAGCCTGTTCTCTGGAGAGACATCTTCCACTTCCGGTGAGGGCTCAGTCTCTGTCTCAGTTATAAAGGAAAGAATCTCCTCTCCCCCGTTCCCACGTTTGGCAGGAAGCCTTCTTCTGTCACATTTGTTCCTGCTGCGGTTTTTGTGGCTTTATTCAAAGAGAGCAGAAATGTTCGGCCATCCTGGTTTCCTCTTCTTCTGAAGGCCCCCTATTATCTTCTTGTGGACTGGCATTTTGTAAAATGTGCCTCTGAAAAGCATTCTGTGTTGTAAAATGTCTACGTACACATCTGGAAATATCCTTCTGTAACGTCTGCTGCCAAACACCAGGAAAAGTTGCTGTTGGTCTATTGGCGTGACTTCTCTGCTGCTTCTCATCACCCGTGGGGGTCCAGACAGCCTCGGCGGTTGACTGAGGGGGTCCTGCCCGGGACCTGGGCTGTTGAGAAACCCCCCTACGTGGGACAACAGTGGGGTACTGGCTGCATCCCTTCCTAATTCACTGAAGGCCTGGACACATAATTTCACTTTTCAGGCCCTTGACTCCATCCATAGCAGGATATTGGACCAGATGATCTCTAAGGCTGCTCTCAGCTCTCAATTTTTAATTTCATTTCTTCTCACCACCGTTGCTTTTATTTCTTGGGGGATGCACTGAACTGTTGACGAAGCGTGTTCTCTTTACTGAGTCTCTGTGACAAACAGGCACCTCGTGCCATTTCCAAAGTGAGACCCCAGGGCTTTGGGAAGTGGAGTCCAAGTCACAGCAGTGCGTCCCATCTAAACCCTTCTCTCCAGATGCCATTTTGATGAGGTCCCAAGAAAATTCTCTGAGCGCGTTCTTCAGTTTGGCTGAATAACTTTTCCAGGTATAGAGGGTGGTTTCTCCTCCCCTGCCTTTCTCTAGTCCCTCTGCGCATTCAGGCTGAAGGCAGCTGTGGTGTGGCCAGGCCTCTGACCAGGCTTGGGCTGGATTTCCGGACACCTGTTTCCAATGCCCTTGGTAGTGATGGAAGTTGAGGGTAGGTGTCGTAAAGGACATGAAGTGATACCGTTTACCTCTAGGGAAAAGCAGAGACAGGATTGTCTGGGGGTGATTCTAAGAGATGGAGGAGGGACCGAGGTCCCTAGGCTCTGCCGGCCAGGAGGGGCAGGCTGGGCTCCACGTCAGCGGCCCACACGTGGCTGACTGCAGAGGGAGGGTGGGTAGGGGATGCTGGGCTCAAGGGTGCAGGGAAGGCACTGCAGGCCTGGGGCGGTTACTGGACATACAGAGGATGATGGATAGGACCTGCCCTTGACCCCCGTTGCAGTCTCCCACCCTCCCCTTTGTGTGGCCCCTATGCTGTTATTTTCAGGAAATAAAAGTGTTTTTTCTTATTTATTTATTTAATTGAAGAAGAGTTGATGTACAATGTTGTGTTAGTTTCTGCTGTACAGTAAAGTGAATCAGTTATACATATACATATATCCACTCTTTTTTAGATCCTTTTCCCATATAGGTCATTACAGAGTATTGAGTAGAGTTCCCTGTGCTACACAGTAGGTCTTTATTTATCTATTTTATATATAATAGTGTGTATATGTAAATTCCAGCCTCCTAATTTATCCCTCCCCGCTTTTCCCCTTCGGTAACCGTAAGTTTGTTTTCTATGTCTGTGAGTCTGCTTCTGTTTCATACACAAGTTCATTTGTATCTTTTTTTTTTTTTTTTAGATTCCACATATAAGTGATATCATATGATATTTGTCTTTCTCTGTCTGGCTTAAAAGTGTTTTTTCCTGCACACCTGAATGTGCGGCCTGCAATTCATTCCTCCCACAGTAATTTCCAGCAGCCTGAAGTACTTTTCACATGTTTATTTTAGTGAAGACTGTGGAAAGTTCTGAGGCCAGCAAGTGCAGGGATAGTCAGGGGAGCGTGTGAGCCACAGGGACTGCAGTGAAGCCCGGGGGACAAGGGGACCAGGGAAGAGGAGGGAGACACCCAGCAAGGTAGGAGAAGAGGGGAAATCCAGTGCTCTTGTAGAAGGTGGGTTAGGACAGTAGAACCCAAAGGTGTCCTAATAGGAGACACGAGCTGCTTTCAGAGGAGCTGCTGCAAGTTCCTTGCTGCCCAAGGGTCTGGAAGAAACTCTCAACATGCGCAAGACCAGGAGGGTGGAGAAACCCCTGCGTGAGAAGGGGTCCGTGGTCTCGGATGCAGTTTATTTGAGGCTGGTGTGTGGACAGAAGGCTGTGCGTGGGGGATAGAGTGTGGACACTGAAGCCAGCCTGTCTGGGACCAAACAGCTTCTCCATCTCACCAGGGGCTGCTCACTTCCCTGGAGCCCAGTTTTCTCACTTCTTGAAAGGGGGCGATGATTCACGGTCATGACGGTTCACTGTGTTTGTCAACCTGGCTGGTTCACGGCGCCCAGATATTTGGTCAAACGTTATTCTAGGTGTTTCTGGGGGGGTGTGTGTTTTCTTTTGGTGAGGCTTATGTTTCAGTTGGTGGGCTTTGAGGAAAGCAGATGCCCCCCATCATGTGGGTGGGCCACACTCCATCAGCTGAAGGTCTCCAAGACTGATGTCCCCCAAGCAGTAGGGAGCTCTGCCAGCAGACGGCCTTCAGACTTGAATTGCAGCTCTTCCCTGAGTCGGCCTGCTGGGACTACCCCCTCAGAGTACAAGCTCCCTAAGCCTTCACAATCGTGTGAGCCAATTACTTAAAATAAATCTCTCTCTATATACACATACACATCCTGTTGGCTCTGTTTATCTGGAGAACCCTGCCTAACATGGTGGTGTTACTCACCCCTAGAGTATTGTGAGCTCCCTCTGGGGATGCCCAGGTGAAAGGTAGGGGGATAGACCAGAGTAAGCTCATTAGACTCAAAGTAATCCCTTAGAAAGCAAAGGCATAGGTTGGGGGTTGCCAGGGGCTGGGGAGCCGTTGTTTCATGGGTACAGAGTTTCCTTTCGGGGTGACGAAAATGTTTTGGAACTAGATAGAGGTCGTGGTTTCACAACATTGGGAATGGACTAAATGTCACTGAATAATTCACTTCTCAATGGTTAGCTGTATGTTATATGAATTGCACCTCAACATAAATAAAAATATTCAATGTTTCAGGAAAAACAAAACAAAACAATGGCCTACTTTAAAAAAGTCAAAACCCTAGCCAAGTACGGTTTATGTCAGAAAAAACCTATTTGTGTGTTAGCACTTGTCATGGTTGAATTGCGTCTTCCCGAAAGACGCTTAAGTCCCAGTACCTGTGAATGTGACCTTATTTGGAAGTAAAGTCTTTGTGGATGATCAAGTTGAGGCCATTAGATGGCCCGAATGATGTCTGGTGTCCTTATAAAATGGGGACATGTGGACCCAGAGAGAGACATACACAAAAGGAAGACAATGTGAAGACACGGGAAAAAGACGTCTACAAGCCTAGGACCCCTGAGGTCACGAGAAGCTACGAGAGAGGCCTGGAGCACACTGTTCCCCACAGCTTTCAGAAGGAGCCAATGCTGCCAACACTTGGACTCTGGCCTCCGGGCTGTGAGACAACACATTTCTGTTGTCAAGCTGAGGTGACACTGACACAGCACTGGTGCCCCTTGTCTTTTTTTAAAACTTTATTGAAGTATAGTTGATTTACAATGTTGTGTTTAGTTTCTCCTGTACAACAAAGTGACTCAGTTATACATATTCTTTTTCAGATTCTCTTCTATTATGGTTTATCACAGGATATTGAATCCAGTTCCCTGTGCTCTACAGTAGGACCTTGTTGTTTATCTATCCTATATATAACAGTTTGCATCTGCTAACCCCAAACTCCCAATCCCTCCCTCCCCCCTCCCCCCTATTTCTTGGCAACTACAAGTCTGTTCTCTGTATCTGTGAGTCTGTTTTTGTTTCATAGACATGTTTCTTTGTCATATTTTAAATTCCACATATAAATGATATCATGTGGTATTTGTCTTTCTCTTTCTGACTTATTTCGCTTTGTATGATAATCTCTAGGTCCATCCATGTTGCTGCAAATGGCATTTTTTCATTCTTTTTAGTGGCTGAGTAATATTCCATTCGGGTGCTCTCTCAATGCCTATGTTGGTCACCATGCAAGACCTGATGCTCCCAACAGACTCCACTTCCAGGAGGATGGAGAGATGTGAGATCTTCCCACCCTGTTGTGGGCTGCATGTAGGGACCTGCTTCTGGCCAGTAGGATGTAAAAAGTGATGGAGGTCATTTTCATAATTAAGTTACATAAAATGGTGACTTCTGTTCTGCTGGCAGAGTATCCCCTTTCCTACGAGCCTGCCATCCTGTTGGAGAACCAGTGAGGAACTGCATCCTCCCTACAGCCACGTGTGCTTGGGAGCCGATCGCTCCCCTGTCCACTCTCAGCTGCTAAATCCTCCGTGACACCTTGATTTCAGCCTGTTGAAAACCCTGAGCAGAGGCTGCAGGAAAGCTGTGTTCGGACTTCTGATCTACAGAAACCATGAGATGGAGTATTTAAACCGCTAAGTTTTGAGGTAATTTGTTACACAGCAATAGAGATTGAATACGCAATCCTGATAGCTTATTGATCTTCCTCTGAATATGCTTTAGACCAATTTTCCATCCCTAAAATCTACAGGGCTCTCTAATTCCCACCAATCTGTCACTCTCATCTAGGAGCCTGCCTGGATCTCAAACCTCTCTCTCCACTCCTGGGTACCTCCCCGCCTTGCCAGTCCTAATAAAGCAAGACATGGTGGTGTCCTGTGCAAGTAAAAGACACTGAGGGCCAGAGCTCATAAAAGAAGCACAAAATATTAGAACGAGAAGGAATTAAAGCCCCTCTAGTCCCACTTGATCACTGAGTAAAGAGACACAAAAACAGGGAAAACGGACTTTTCCCGTGTCCAAACTAGCTGGGAACAGTGCTGGTATACAGCGTCAGCATTCTGGATTCTCGACCAGTCTGCTTTTAGTTGCTACGTAGAAAACTAAGAAGCCTTTGTCAGATCAAGGGCCAGATTTAGAATGCTTATGTGGGCAGGGCAGGGGGTGGTGGATTAGGCAGGGGTGGCAATCTGGACCAAGGCTCATAGTAGAGAACTTGTCCCGGACTCTGCTTGTCTAACGTTCTATTCGATGGAGGGACACTTAACAAGCGTATCAAAGAATGAGGCCATCACTTGCATCCACATTTCCTTGACAGGCTGCTTGGTCAAGGGAATGGAGCTCAGAGAATCGCATTCAACCACCCAAGACTCATCGCTGCAAGTGGCAGCATTTTTTCCATCCACCATATCTGCATCTTCATTTGCTTTAAGGCTTTTATTGAACGCTCCTAAGGTTTGCCACAAAACTCAACTCGACGTGGATTTTGCGTCCTTTTTATTGAGATCCTAACATATCAGATGGACAGATGTTTGGTGAGAAGTGCAAGAAAGGACTGAATGCAGGTGGCCTAACTCTCTCCTTAATCTAGGATGCTAGTATTAGAAACTGAATATTAAATAAGCTTGCAATACCTGTGTACTTTGGGCTTAGAGATCTTATCAGTAAAAGCCCAGTTTAGTTCACCTTTGGTTTTTTGACTGTAGACCAGGGAAGCTCTGAACAGTTCTCATATTGTTGAAAGAGTCTTGAGACGCGGCAACTTCGCCAGCCTGGGAAGCCAGTTCGTACCACCCCGCACAACTGCCGAAATGAAAATGCCTTCAAGCCCCACCTTCCCATTCATTCATTTGTTCATTCAAAAACTATCTACTGAGTAGAGAAGATAGATGCAATGGTGCACACAGTCAAACAAGCTTTCTGGCCTCATGAACTTGTGGTTGAGTTGGGAAGACAGACATTAATAAAGTAATCAGACCACACTACAGTGTCCTGCAGGGAAGGCCCCACTCAGGGACTGGTGCTTGGACTGCACCATGACAGGTGAGAAGGAGTTAGGTAGGCAGACTGCAAAGGGAAGAGTGGTCCTGGCAGAGGGAGGAGCATGTGCAAAGGCCCTGTGGAAGGAAGGACAGAGTAAGCATGTGAGGATGAGAGGGGGCTGTTTTCCTAGAGAGTAAAGGGGGTGTGCCTGGACACAAAGCTGGGATGAAGGAGGGCCCTGTTAGGAAGTTTTGTACAGCTCTCTGGTTGGAAGCAGCAGGCTTAACACACGCATTGAGTAGCCCTTCTTCCTGAAATACCCCTGAAACAATAACAAAGGGGTTTAAAAAAAGGGGCTATCAGCCTACACAGATAGCATGAAAGAAGAGAGAACTGTACCAAGGAAGCAAGGGAGAAATCTGACTCACACCGTGGTCCCCAAAGGCTCAAGGCAAGGTTTTCATAAGGATGCTCAGACCCCAGGCTTCTTCCCCGCTTGAATCCTGACACCTCCCTGTGGAAGGAGACCGGGAGAACCTACTCTAGGGACACTGCCCAGCAGCGGTGAACACTTCCTGTTCATCTTAGCGTCCAACCTCTTTTTTTTTTTTTTATTTTTGTGGTACGCAGGCCTCTCACTATTGTGGCCTCTCCCGTTGCGGAGCTCTGGACGCGCAGGCTCAGCGGCCATGGCTCACGGGCCCAGCCGCACCGCGGCATGTGGGATCCTCCCGGACTGGGGCACGAACCCGTGTCCCCTGCATCGACAGGCGGACTCTCAACCGCTGCGCCACCAGGGAAGCCCCACTTATCCGCTTTTGAATGTTTCTCCCAGGTGTCATTCGGTATCTCCTAAAGAGGTGGGCTTTCTCAGCTGGATGCCCTCGGGCAAGCTGTACCACCTGCAACGTCACCTGCACCCCACGTAGGTCAAACAGGATAAATAAAAACCTTACTCTTCGGGGCCATTTTAAGAACCACACCAATTCACATCAAAGTGTTGTAAGTTGAAGTATGCTAGTTAGAAAAATTCGTAAGTTCTAAAAGTATTGTTATTACAATGGCTCTGGAATTAAGATTAAAGTTATTTGACATCTCAGTTTAATAGGTATATACTGTCTTACATTCCCTTTCCATAAGAAAGACTACCTAGCAATCGTCTCATTTACGATACTCTGGGATGCCTCACTTTTAATATGAAATTCTGGGTTAAAATTTACGGTATTCTCGGGGGAGGGGGAAATGTGCATTTTCCGACAACTGTTATGAAGCTTTGAGAACTTCATCCGCAGTACCTAGATGTGTGAGTGCTTCAACAAATACATCCCGGTCTGGGAGTTAGGGCTACGTGGTGGAGAAGATGTAGCCGTACCCTCAAGGGTCTTCTGGGAGCTGCAGGCAAGAAAAGGAGCCAGACTTGCAGAATGAGGAGAAGCAGGCTGCTGCGGAAACAGAGGATGCCGGGGAAGGGCGGGGCACAGGGAAGTCCTCCCAAAGGAGGTGATGAGACTGAAGGATGAAGAACAGGCAGCTTTGATGGGGTGGGTGGGCAGGGAGCTGCTGTGCCCTGGGAAGCCCTTCAGTGGGAGAGGGTACTCTACCGGAGGAAACGCAGAGAGTTCTCGAACACTGTGTTCCGTTTCCTCTCCAGCCACTCCTCTCTTTGATATTATGCACATACAGTTTTATAGCCACATCAACTGTTTTCACTTTCCACACACCCTTCCCATCGTAGTCTATATGCATGCATGCTTTCATCATTGCAAACATAGCGCACATGCAATTTATGTTCTTTTCACTTAACATCATATTTTTCAAGTTGCTCCAAGTTGGCTTCATTACAGATTTAATGACAATGTCAAAGTTCTTCAGTTGATGTCAGTTACTGATTTCAGCTTTCCCACGTTGTTGGTTGTGGCTGTGTTTTAACCACTACAAACCATGCTGTGCCCACATCTTCATGTACATACCTTCTGCTTCTTCATCCTTTGGGGATGCTGTCCCCAAGTGACTGAGACAATACACCCTGGGCTTGAATCCCGGCTTTGCCACTTCCTGGCTGGGTGACCGTGGGTGAGTCATTCCTCCTTCCTGGGGTTCTTTTCCTCATCTGTAAAATGAGTACAACAACGTTATCTACCTTACAGCGATGCTGGGAGGGTGGAAGGAGTTACTATGTCAACACTTAGAATGATGCCCAGCACATAGGAGGAGTTTATGGGTATTTAATTAAGTATCCTCGTTTACCTTTCCATCTATTATATACAAGTGAACAATGAAGTATGCTCTGTGCGTTGAAATCTTTGTCCACTTATCTGTTGGAGCTCTAACTTTTTTCTAATCAACTTTTGTGAGCTCTTTATGGAATATGGACATTTGCTGGAATGTTTTATCTCAGCCTGTCCTCATTTATATATTTTAAACATTTTTTATTACCAAATCTTTTGAATGTCTCTTGTGATTCCTTCAGTGAAATCAGAGCTCATTAATCAATCCTTCATCGAAAAGTTAATATTCAATAACATTTTTAAGGCATGCTTTGATTATTATAATTTTATTTCAATATATAGTGTTTTATTTTCCAAATCAATTACTATTAAATCATTTCATTTGTTATACATAAGTGTTACTCTGGAGAGCACTTGAAAATGTTGGAGGGGATGGAGTTTCTCTGGTTTAAATATAAATGACTAATATTAGATATTATATTGGGTTCATAAATATGGATTGCAAGATTTCGACTTCGTTAAAATTTATTGAGAATTTCTTTATGACCTTGAGAAAAATATAATGACTCCCATAAATATTACTTAGCATTATGAAAATAACTAACACTGTCATGCTACTTTCCGGCTTACAAAACCCTTTTGTTTGTCTCGTGACAAACAATGTCAGGTGGTTGCTCTTGTGTGAATTTGGACAACAGTGAGTTACAATCTCATATAACAATTGTATTTCTGTCCACTTCCCTTGTACGTCTAATAAATTTTCCTTTGCATATTTTGTTGCCGTGTTGTTTGACACATGAAATGAAAAGGAAATTTATTGAGCAGCTATTACCCAGGTTCTTGTGCAAGAGTGCTTCCACATACAGGTCATTCAATTCCACAGCAACGCTGCCAGGTCACTCATGGTATTTCTGCTGTTAGGGATGAAGCAAACGGCACAGAAAGAGACTAGTGTCCCCACCTCCTCTGGCCGACAGTAGATCAGTGGCAGAAAGTCTGAGGACAGCCTTTCCTGATGAATTCTATAATTCATTCCTCCAAAATGACAAGTTTCTCACAGTGCATTTTCTTAATAGACCTCAACTTTGTCTTGTGTCAATTTTCAATGTCTGCCGTCTCTTTGCTTCCATGCTGCCTCTTTTCCATCACCTGTGTCGTCATTTTGTTGTGAGGCCGTCAGGTTTTTTTTGCTTCTTTTAACATAATCTCATTAGAACACTTTCTTTTTTATATTGGGATCCAGATTATCTAGATTCATTGCTATACATGTTCATTTTTATTTTAATACATTAATGTGCATGAAAACAAAGGGTAAGATGGTGGTGCTGAGGTCTTAGGGTGGGGAAATGGGGAGATGCTGGTCATAGGGTATAAACTTCCAGCTGGAAGATGAATAAGTTCCGGGATCTAAAGTACAGCATGGTGATCATAGTTAAAAATACTGTATTAGAAACTTGAAAGTTGATAACGAGAACAGATCTTAAACATTCTCGGTACAAAAAAAAATTGCTGTTATGCACCGACTCATTGCAAAGACTCTAAGCTTCTGATATCATATATAGTATGTCCAGACTGGAATTATATATAGGTGTAATAAATGCTTCCCTGAAAAGTAAAAAAAGGAGTTATGTAATGTGATGGACGTGTTACCTAACCTTCTGTGGTAATCATTCGGAAATATGTGTATCAAATCATCACATTGTCCACCTTCAATTTACACAATTTATAGGTCAAAGATATCTCAATAAAGCTGGGGAAAATAAATTTAGAAAACAAAATAAAATGTGTACTAGAGAATTCTGTTGGTTCTTTCACAAAATTTCATTGTAGAGATTTCGGCAAATACTGTGAATCACCAGTGACCCCTCTGGCTAGGTAGAATCATTCTTACCACTTTTTGTTTCAGGTTTATATATGAAATTGATATGCTGGATATAGTTGCCTTTTTTTCACTTACCATTACCTCATGAGCAGTTTCTCGTGCCATTGAAAACGTGCACTTTGATGATGTCTGCTTAAGGGGATGCATTACCATTTTTCAATCATTTCCCCCTTCATTTCCATTGTTGCCGGTTTCTGCTTTTATAAATAAAGCTGAAATGACCTTGAGTTCAAAGCTTTGACCGTATCTCTATAGCAACTGATTCACTGATATTTGTTGTGATTGACTCTGTAGCCTGATATGTGGTCAATTTTTGTATGAATTCGTGAGTGTTTGAAAAATGATCTGTAATTGTTGGATGAGGGATTTTGTAAATATACATTAGACCAAATGTGTTCATTGTGTCATTCAATCTGTCTGTACATGGATTAAATTTATATGCTTGATACCAATACTTCACAGAGTTGTGTTAATATATTCTATGTGGAAACAAAAAAAAAAAAGCTTCGACTTCATCTCTGATTGAGTTCCCTTGACAGATTCCTGGAAGCGGAATTAGACAAAGATGGTGAATATTCTCAAGGCTCTTGTAGCATCTTAACCTAATCACTTTTCATTAAAAAAACACACCGCTTTATAATCGCATGCTCTGTGTGCGAGAAAGCACCTTCCCCTCAATCGTCCCCTCCTGCACCAACCACTACACACAGTGTCTGAAACATCTTGCTAATTGTCTGCTGCCGTCGAGGAAATGGCACAGATGTCCACACCAGGGAAGCCCAAGGTCCAGGACCAACTCTTGCTCTGCTGCCTAAAATCTGCAAGTCCCGTAACCTTTCGGAGGCTGAGAGCTTCGTTCTCATGATAAGCACTTTAACCATCAGGCAAAAAATGTAGATGGAAGGGAGATTTAAGATAAGTCTGGTTGCAGTGAGCCTGTCCGGACGTGGCTAATTCCTTGCAGGGGTGGTCCTCTCTGTGTCCCACCAAAGTACCATTTAAAAAGTCTCCACTGAATAAGTGTCAAAACGGGGGAGAAAATACCGCTCGGATCTTTTGGATTAAGGACCATTTCATTGCTCATTCGTGCTAGCTGTGGTTTCTAGCCTGAATTGCTTCACTTTTAGAGTGGAAAGGAAAGAGGACCGTTCTGAATGGACCTCCAGCGAGAATCTTGGGTGAGGCGCCTGTACCCACCCGGCCCCCCCCCCCAAAAGGCTTCCTTTTTTCTATGGAGACTTCATTGTCTCATGGGAGCTGATTGCACAACAGGGAATATTTTCCTAAATATGTCTTCAGAACATTTTGCAAAATAGCCTCTAGCTGGGTTTTGACAGACACTGGCTGTTTCTTTGGGGGTATTTGAGTGTCCAGCTGCCTTTGAGAGAGTCCTCACTGTCTTTGCAAATGCTTGAACCCAACTGAAAGATGCCAATGGTCACCAGGGAACCGAAGTCTTCTACCGTACAAACCACGGTCTAGATTTCATAGCGGTGGCAGCTGACTGGCTACTGGATTTCCCTTCATGACTAGTGAACGCTTAATTGCTCTACAATTAAAATGTAATTATACTGTCAAAGAATAATTCCACAGTTACTCTAGCATAGTGATTTACAAAACGGAAAACATATTTTTAAAAGAATTCCGAAAGTTCCTCTCCACACGGCTTGCTGAACCCTTTCATAATTGGTGCCTTTCTGGGCATCGCTCCAGAAGCTTCTCAGCTGTCACATTTTTAAGGTCAAGTGTACAAATATTAGCTTATCATCTACTTAGGGCTTCTGAAAACATGATATTAGTTATCTGGAGTGATCTAATTATCGCTTTGTTTGGAAATAGATAATAAATTCCTAGTGCTTCTGAGACATTGCACATTCCAAGAGATCTAAACCTTGTCATAGTTCCTTAAGGATGAAGAATTACCAACTCTCCCTTGAGGCTCTGAAGAAAGAAAAACTAGGAAGAAAGAAAAGCACTTAGAAGGAAGGATGGAAGGAAGGAAGGCAGGAAGGAGGGAGGGAAGGAGGGAAAGATCTTTGCTCTGCAGGCTCCAGGCTCAGGTTGAGATCCTCGCGGGGGGAACGTCGCCTTCTCTCTTTGCCCCCGTCCTGTCCTCCCTGCCTCCCCTCTCCCCATTCCAGCCTTCAGTCTCCTCCCTTTTTTCCTTTATTGTACATTTCTCCCTTCCTTCCATCTTTGCCTCCTATTAACCCTGATGGGGCAGGGGAGATGCTGGGTTAAGTTGGTAGCTGCCTCGTGTTTCTGGGTGCCTAGTAACGCCTCGGAACACAGAAGGCTTCTCATTATTAGCGTCCTGTGATGCTGACATCTTGGGAAAAGTTGCTGTCCAGTGCAGAGAGCAAGGGGTCTGCTGGAGCACACGAAGTCTGAGTGTGCTGTGTTCATGCTGCCCAGTGTCTGGGCAAAGCTGGCCCTCCTAGAGGTCAGGTCTTGCTTCTCTGTCACCTGCAACCCTGACCCAGAGTGAGGACTGAAAGAAGAGCCACGTAAGGGCGCAGTGACTGTATTTCCACGGTCTGGTGTCATTGTTGCTTTGAAATAAAGTGTGGCGTCCCAGAAAATTCAATAACAATAATAAGGACTTAGATAATCATTCAAACAGAATTGACATGCTTGTGTTCTGGTTGTGCATTCGGTACAAGTGAAAAACAAACAAAAAGTCAAGGAAGCAAACAGGGAGAGCCCTGCAGGCCTGCTGGTTCTCCACATCCCGGGTAGATATTGCCTCCATGATGGCCTCACACACACTCACTCCCCAACCTCCACCCCAGACCTGCGGCTCCAGCCAGGCTCAGCTTCAGGTCTCTGCCTAGGGTATTTGAAATCATCATTCTAGAACACTCAGCGCTGTGTGTTTAGTTATGTGTAATTGAAACTTTGCTTCACTCATATCACAAATCGGGGGGGGGAGGGAGTTTGGCTTACTAAGTTGTATAAGGCAAGGGCAGTACCATCTGAGCACCTATTTTTTTCTTTCATAATTAGCATTTCTTAAGGGTTAGGTATCTGTATTTTTGTGCTATAGAGAAAAGAGAATGATTGGTTTTGAAGTTCTTTGCTGTGATGAGTTATTTGCGTTGATGGAACTGACTTCGTCCAATCTATTTGTTACAGCCTTCAATACTCCTTATCACCAAAGTGCTATTTAAAAAGTCTCCATTTATCAGCTCGGTGCTTTGTGACCGCCTGGAGGGGTGGGAGGGAGGGAGACGCAAGAGGGAGGAGAGATGGGAACATACGTGTACGTATAACTGATTCACTTTGTTATAAAGCAGAAACTAGCACACCATTGTGAAGCAATTATACTCCAATAAAGTTGTTAAAAAAAAAAGTCTCCATTGAATAATTTAACAACACTGTATCGTATGTTATATATGAAAGTTGTCAAGAGAGTTCTCATCACAAGGAAAATACTTTTTTTCCCATTTCTTTAATGTTGTATTTATACAAGATGATGGATGTCCACTAAACTTCTTGTGGTCATCATTTCACGAGGTGGGTATGTTCATACCATACTATTTCAAATTTGTACGTGTAATTTAAATTCAAAAACGTAGTGTTATGATTGAATTTTGAGCAAAACGCAGAGGTGGGTCTGAGAACCCCTAAAATGGGTGCTGAAGGGAACTGGGCCCTCAGAGCGTCAGGAAAGGCAGCAGCAGGTGTGGCACTGCAATGACTTTGATGACTTTAGCTAATGCTCCCATGTTTGCTAGGCAAGTGTGTTACCCAATTTAATCCTCAGATAACCCTGCAGCGTAGGTACCATTACCCATGAGGAAGACACCAAGGAAGCCGAGGCGTCTTGCCCAAGGTGAGTACAAAGTCAATGTTTCCATCCGGTGGTCTGACCCTAGCGTTCGCAGGCATCACCTCTCCGTCTCTGCCCGTCCTCTCGGCTCCTCTCCGATTTGTGAATTTAAGCGGTTAATTCAACTAAATCTGTATACAGAGTCCCCAGAACTCAACAGAACTTTCATCTTAGGAAGAATTCCTCCTGTACTCAAGGCATTCACTATATAAACTTCAAATTGCCCAAGGTTGACCTTTACTGTGGCCACTTTCTAGAGTCCCTAAAGCCCAGAGGAGACCAAACAAACAAAACCGTACAGGCAACGTAAGCGAGAACGTCACTGGTCTAGAAATTGCTCTGGGGGGTGAACAGCCAAAACCACCCACAGCTGGAGACCAGACAGGGGTGGCCTGGATCAGACGCTTGAACAGAGACTGCATGGTCTGGACACGCTGCTGTGTTAGACCGGTTCTGCCACCCTGTCATTTGACTAGCTTATTGGCACTGGCTTTTATCACTGGGCTGGCCAGCTTGCCTCTTGTCTACCCATGTCCACTCACCAAAGAGATGTGGTGCTTCTAAAAAAAAGAATGCTGGTTTGGTGCTGCAACAGTGAAACAAAATACCTTGTGAGTTTTAGCTTTTGCCTGTTTCTTCATCGAAGCAGTTCAGCGGGCTGGCATCAACTAAAGGTTGTTAATAACACGGTGCGTCCATCTAGTCAACCTCAGACTCTGGAAGGAAATCTGCAGCGAAGGCCCTGTGATGGGGATCAGAGCTGTCCAGGGTTCGTGGCAAACATCAAATGGGAGGCAGCCTCGCAGCATGGCTTTGCCTCAACCCACAGAATTGTTCTCTGGCTTCTTGAACACAAAACAAACCAAAACGGAATAATGTATTTTTCCCTTAAGGTGGAACGTAGATATTCTTGCAAACGGAAACTCCATGAATTTAAGGAGGCAGGACTTTAAGCCAAGTTGGTCCTGGGTAAAGATTTTAGGGGTTATTCAGGATTTTAGGGGCAGTAGATGTTTCTGGGTCAAATGGAAATTGACTGCACTGTCTGAAGCCAAAAGAGCATCAGTAGAAGTGGCAGTGACCGCAGCTCCAGTAACAAAGTTGTGCAAGACTTCCAGGGATTGAGGACAAAATGCATTGAACTTCAGAACCTGATCCTGGTTTTTTGTCAATTTCTGTCCACTTAACCTCTCTGAATTCTGTTCTTATCTCTAAAATGGGAATAAAAATACCTACCCACTTTGCAGTGTATTTAAAAAATTTTTTAAATTAATTAATTTATTTTTAGCTGTGGTGCTGCGCGCGGGCTTCCTCTAGTTGTGGCGAGCAGGGGCTACTCTTCGTTGCGGTGCGCAGGCTTCTCATTGCGGTGGCTTCTCTTGTTGCAGAGCACGGGCTCTAGGCGCGCAGGCTTCAGTAGTTGTGGCACACAGGCTCAGTAGTTGCGGCTCACGGGCTGTAGGGCACAGGCTCATTAATTGTGGCACGTGGGTTTAGTTGCTCTGTGACATGTGGGCTCTTCCTGGACCAGGGCTCAAACCCGTGTCCCCTGTCTTGGCAGGTGGATTCTTAACCACTGTGCCACCAGGGAAGCCCTGCAGTGTATTTTGATACCGAGAAATGATCGGTAAGAAAAACTCAGCTGGGTCAGATATGTAAATGGTTGGAATACAGAAAGCTTTAAGGACCTCATCAATACGACAAAAGATTTATACCCCTACGCATAGCTCTTAAAGACAAATAAGAAAAATACAAATAACCCAATAGAAGAATGGGCAATGAATATGAACAAGCAATTAACATGAGAGATACAAATGGCCATTAAATTTAGGAAAATGTTCAAACTTATTAGCAATGAAAGAAAGAAATGCAAATTAAAGCAATGAAGTATTTTTTTCTGCCGTATTGGACACGTAAGAAAGTGATAACACCTAGTTCAGTGAAAGCATGGGAAACAGGAAGCTCTACACCCAGTGTGATTGTGTGGATTGGGGTAAGATTTTCGAAGAGCAATTTCAAATTACATACCAAAATTTTAAGTTGCTCATCCTTTGATATGAGAATTTCACTTCTAGGAATTTAAGGTTAAGGAATGCTAGCATAAGTGCCTAAAAGTATAGATAAGCATATTTTTAAAAGATGATGTCAGGAGGGGAAAATAACCCCTGTGATTATCTCTCACCGAATCCTGTGAAATATCAAACTCCAAATATGGTTGCCTAGGAACTCAGGACCAGGAACTGTGTTGAAATTTCTTCCCTATTGAGATAGGTTAAACTTTATTCAGCAAGGCAAAATGTGAATTATAGCTTAGCTTGAAGTCACTTTGAAAATACCCAACTGAGGTTGCATTTTTAATCTTTACAGTAAATTTTGGGGGATGAAATAGAGCAAGTCTTGCCAAGAGTAGAAATTCGTGTCTGGGTACAAATTAGACCTTGCTCAGTTTGCTATAGTGACCCCATCATTTAAGAAATTGTAAACTAATACCTTGGAAGAGTTCACGAGCTCCATGAAATGGCTGGACTACATTCAGAGAAAAGATATTGGCTGAATTTCTGAGAACAACAGTGAAATTACTGAGCCAACGAATTTCTGTGCACTATGTGTGGTTTGGTCAAACTTAGTGGTTAAAGAGATGCCACTAGAGGCAACTTCACTCCACAAAATGCTCTGTAAATAAAGAAAAGTAACACAGCTCTCTTGTCCTTATCTACATATTCCATAAAAATGCTTCAGAATGTGTAAAGTCATGGACGAGTTTGATGCACAAACAGCATAGTGCTGGAATATGTAAAAGGGCAAAGCATTGGAATTGCCAGGAGAAATGATCAAAACAATAATTATGGAAGACATTAATGCGCCAACTCAGAACATGCCAGAAGGAAACAAGAAATAAGGAAAGACAAGGATTTGCACATTGCAATTAACATGTTTAATAGACACACATTGAACTGTGTACCCTACAAAGAGAGACAAGGCTTTTAAAAAAAACATGGAATATCTACAAAATTTGGTTATACGTAGGCTAAAGAAAAACTTGATTACATACTCCAAAGTAGAAATTACAGAGGTCACACTATTTAACCAAAATGTTTTAAATCCAGAAACAGTCCACAGATGAATAAGAAAAAATAAATTTTAAGTACTGGGACATTTTGAAAGCATTCTTTCAAATAGTTTTGAGTCAAAGTGCAAATCTTGTAGTGACGTGGATGGACCTAGAGTCTGTCATACAGAGTGAAGTAAGTCAGAAAGAGAAAAACAAATACCATATGTTAACACATATATATGGAATATTTTTTAAAAAGTGGTTCTGAAGAACCTAGGGGCAGGACAGGAATAAAGACACAGATGTAGAGAATGGACTTGAGGACACAGGGAGGGGGCAGGGTAAGCTGGGATGAAGTGAGAGAGTGGCATGGACATATATACACTACCAAATGTAAAATAGATAGCTAGTGGGAAGCAGCCGCATAGCACAGGGAGATCAGCCGCATAGCTCGGTGCTTTGTGACCACCTAGAGGGGTGGGATAGGGAGGGTGGGAGGGAGACGCAAGAGGGAGGAGATACGGGGATATATGTGTATGTATAGCTGATTCACTTTGTTATACAGCAGCAACTAACACACCATTGTAAAGCAGTTATACTCCAATAAAGATGTTTTAAAAAAAGAGCAAATAAATTATTGTCATGGTAATTTACAAATGATTTAGAAATTAATATTAATGATAAAATACAATCAAACCTGAAGTATGTTGTCAATTCAAATTCATAACTTTACATACCTTTACTATTGGAGAAGAAAGATCTTTAAAGATTTAACTAAGTATTCAACTCAAGAACTTACCTAACAATAAAAATAAGCAAAAATGCAGGTACTGATCATGATAAAAAACATGATAAATTAGAAGTAAAATTGTAGAAATAATAAAGTCAAGATGCTGTTCCTTGAAAAGATTTAAAAAAGCAGAGAAGCTTTCAGGAAGTACAGTCAAAGGAAAAAAAAGAAAGAAATTAAGACCTATAGTATTTGGAATTAAAAAGAGAATATAATTACAGAGATACAACAACTAAAACTTTTAAGATAAAGAACATTTTCTTCCATAGAAGAAGTGTTCTTAATACTGACATATAAGTAAATGTTCATCAACAGGATAAAGCAAATGTGCTACCTCCGTTCTATGGAATATTATGCTGCCATGAAAAACAAGGAGACAGGTTTTATGTACTAACATGGAAAAATCAGAACTGTGTATAGAGAATGCGTTAATTTGTGTAAAAAAGGAAGCATAATTTTTGTCTTTGCTTCTATCTACATTATAAATCTCTAGAAGAATGTATCAGACATTGATAACATTGGATATATACTTGGGTATCCCACATGGCAGGAACTGATCAGATGGGGAACAGAGGAAGGATGGAGAGTTTTACCATGTACACTTTTATACTTTCTGATCTTCAAAACTTGTGACTGTACTGCACTTTCAGCAAATTAACTAAATAAGATAATACCGTGAACATAATTTATACTAATACATTTAGGAATCTGGATATGGTTAATGTTTTTCCAATATATTATAAGTTGCCAAAATTGATCAAAGAAAGATATCAAACCTGAACAGGCCGGACATCTCAACGTCGTCTAGTGACATCTTTCTTACCCACTGCCTTCACCTTACAGACAAGGTCATGGAAGAGCTCTCTTGGAAGACTTTTTCAAAGCTGTCCCTTCATCTTTCTTTACCTCCTTCCACAGCTCTGGGCTGTGCTGTGGACCAGCCCTCTGACCAGACTTCCTGCCTCGGCCGCTCACCCCGTTGTTGTCTGGCAAAACTGCTAAGACCACCAGCTTAGACAGTGAAAAGGGGTGGGGGGGAGTTGCCACCTGGCCTCTGTCACTTAGCAGGCCTCACGATTCTGAGTTTATGTTACCTTCCTGAGCCCCCATTCGTCATCTGGAAATTGGGAATAATTATTAGAGCATCTCCATTACAGGACTACTCTGAAGGTCAGATGAAAAAACAAGGGTGATGCGCTTAGCAGAGAGTACATCCTGCACCCAATAAATGTTAATTCTTCCTGTTAACACACCTGACTCTTCTCATGGCCGGCACGGAGCTGCACCGCTCAGCCCTGCCTTCTAGAAGAGTTTGTTCTCCCAGTGGCCTCCACCTGCGGCTCCTTCGGTGCTCACCTCGGCTGTCGAGTCAAAGTCATTCTTCTCAGGGAGGTCCCAGACAGTGATTGCGCACAGCGAGGGCATGGCCGTGCCCGCCAGCAAAGCCTCATTTCGTGGGCAGCCCTGAGGGTGGGCAGGGGCTTTGTCGGTTCTGTCCCCCAGCCCGACAGCTCCCCTGCCCTCTCTTTTCCTTTCACAGATGTCTCTCCCCAGTACTTCCCTTGTTCTGCTCACTCTGCCTCAGCGTCTGCTTCTGGAAGAACCCAACCTGCAGGCTTGTCAGTTCAGTCTAGCAGACCCCTTGCAGCTAAAAGATAAAGTCCAAACTCACAGCTTTGGTCTCTGTGCCTCAAAGGCTGTTCCCTCATTTCTTCATCCTGCAAGTTCTACACATCCTTCTGGAGAAATATTTCTTACTAAGTCTTCCCTGTGGTATCCAGACAGCCACGTCCCCTCCAAGCCCTCAGTTCTCCCCATCCTTTGTAGGCTCGCCTGTGGTGACAGGCAAAACCTGGAACTGACATGGGCAAAGGGACCCCTAACCCATCACTCTGGGGTAAACACGACAGCAATAATTTGCCTTAATCTCCCTGGTGTTGTCTACATCCTCAGTCACAAGGATGGGATTGTTGACTTTAAATTAGAAGTTCCATATGCAAATCAAAACTAGAATGAGTTATCAGCTCACACTGGTCAGAGTGGCCATATACGGATGTTCCTCAAAAAACTAAAAAGAGTGTGACCATATGATCCAGCAATCCCACTCCTGGGCAGGTATCTGGACAAAACTATAATTTGAAAAGGTACATGCGCCACTACGTTCATAGCAACACTATTCACAACAGCCAAGACATGGAAGCAACTTAAGTGTCCATCAGCAGATGAATGGTTAAAGGTGTGGTACATCTATACAATGGAATACTACTCAGTCATGAAAAAGAATGAAATAATGCCATTTGCAGCAACATGGTTGGACCTAGAGATTATCTTACTAAGCGAAATAAGTCATAAAGAAAAAGAAAGATACCATATGATATCACTTATATGTGGAATCTAAAATATGACACAAATGAACTTATCTATGAAATAGAAACAGACTCACAGACATAGAGAACAGACTTGTGGTTGCCAAGAAAAAGTGGGTGTGGGGGAAGGATGGATTGGGAGTTTGGGATTAGCAGATACAAACTATTATATATATGTATAACTGAATCACTTTGCTGTACATCAAAAATAAACACAGCATTGTAAATCAACTATACTTCAATAAAATAAATTTAAATAAATAAGAAGTTTCATGAGATAGATTTTTCTCCTCTTCTTTTAATAGAATTATCCACTGAATAGAATCATAAATTTAACAGTCAATATATTTACTCATGTGATTCTTAAGAAATGCAACGCCCCAGGTCCCTGAAACGCTCACTTGTGCTAGGGCAGGCGGGCCACGTGCATTTTCACATAGGGTTGTGATTTTTTAAAAATCTGAAATGCATCTAATTCCCTTGTATAAATCTTGGTAATTATGTTCACAAAGTCATCGTACACAGCTCAAGGGGAAGGGTGGGAATCCTCACCTCACACCTGTGTCCAGGCTGCCACTTCCAGGCTGATTAACACAGCCAAATGCTGGGAGGACGCTTGGGTCACCGGAGTGTGAACCTCTGAGGGAGGATCAGATGATAAAGTCTGCATGCAGAAATCAATCTGAGCTCTGGGGCATGGCTTTAGCTGGGTGATTTATGGGTTCCCTTTGATCAGCTCTCTTTACACAGACCTCTGGATTCAAAGGAGGGTGAGAAAGGTGTGAGATTATTGGGGTCCCCCCTGCGTGTGCCAGTATTCTCTCCTAGGACAAGGAGATGCACTGACACCCCTTTCCTGGGTTCTTCAGAGAGTGATGGATGAGACAATGGCATTAAAGGTGGAAAGGGTGGATTAGATGCACAAGATTCGAGAACTGGATGGATATTAAACATTGCGTAGCCCAGTCTCCTGAGATTGTAGGTGAGGAGACTGAAGCCCAGAGAGGGGAAGAGATTTCCTAGCTAGTTTTTGGAAGAGTAAGTCTTAGGACTCCTGTCTCCAAACTTCTATTTATTCCTTAGCCTCCCATCACTCTGCCTCATCAATGAAACTTGGAGTGATAATTATCATAGCTGGTGCTTACGGACTACCCCATGCCAAACACTTTCCATTCATTATCCTAAGTAATTCCACCAACAACCCTATGAAGCTGGTACTATTATCACCCTTTTATAGATGAGGAAACCTAGGCTCAGAGAGTTTGGAAACTTGCCCACGCCTATGCAGCTAGTAAGTAGTGATGAAAGATGGGGATCCAGCGGTACCACCCAGAATGCTGTCCGTGGCCATTACCCAATCAGGCTTCTACCTGGGAGAATCTATACCACCCTCTGTCCTCAGCACTTATGGGAAGTGTATTTCATTTTCCTGACAGGTATCATGTGTGCAGTAGTTGAGTTTACACATAAAAATAAGAACAAACGTATTACGTCTCTAAATAATGTATTTTTTAAAAATGAGTGTTACTCAATGTATCTGTTTCTAAATGTATTTTCCTTTTACATGAATAGTTTCACTAGTTTTATGGGCCAGGAAGGAAAATATAAGTAAAGAAGATCCATATACCCTGAGCACGTATGTGATCGCCCTCCTTTCTGCCCCCTCTTTTTTTTTTTTTTTTTTGCGGGCCTCCCACTGTTGTGGCCTCTCCCGTTGCGGAGCACAGGCTCCGGACGCGCAGGCTCAGCGGCCATGGCTCACGGGCCCAGCCGCTCCGCGGCATGTGGGATCTTCCCGGACCAGGGCACGAACCCGCGTCCCCTGCATCGGCAGGCGGACTCTCAACCACTGCGCCGCCAGGGAAGCCCTCTGCCCCCTCTTTTAAATACATCTAACTTGTTCCTTCCTCAAAATATTTATGCTTTAATTAAAATGGCCTAAGGCAAAATTCATTTTCATGGGAATCACTCCTCGCTGATCTCCGATTCTAGGTAGTTGCTATAGTTACACCTGAATTAAGCAAGATACATGATATAATAACTTTGTAATGTAGGACTTCTCCCCGGAAGGTGCACACCTTTCCCCCATCTGTTGGGCAAGTTGTAAGGCATTTCAGGCTCTGGCTCCCAAATCAACTTCAAGAAATGTTGACTATTTTAATAAACACAAGAAAAGCAGGGGTTAGGGGTGGGGTGGGGGGGCTGGTGTCAAAGGGAAAATTGGAAGGTCATTGTAGTGATCAGTTCTCCTGTGTGAAAAAAAAGTCACTCCTTAACAAAATCTACAAATTAGTCACGTAATTAGCAGCAACAAAAATTTCTGCCGGGGCTGAAGTAGGAGGGCCTTTTCCACTGGGAACAACTTGGCAGTGCCCTGAGCGGCATGTTTATGGTTTACGTTTCCTTCATGGTCTCATGTAAGGACAAGACGAGAGATAATTTTTAATTCCACAGAGAGAGCAGTCAGAAGAACAGCAACAAAGCGCTATGTTAAAATCAATGTCCATTGACCTTGTCTATCAGAATAGGAAGCAATTCCATGGACGATGTTGAAATACAAAAATCAAAAAGGAGGATTTCTTGGATATTGAAAAATGTTATCCGTGAGTTAGAATCAAAGATACAGCTGTTTTTTTTATGCTTAGTATCCATTTGTATTGTTTAATAAATAGTCAACAATAGATGTATTTGGAATATGTATGTTCTAAATTCCTGTTCTAAATATGTTTCGGGAAATTCTTAGGGGATTTTTCCCGAAAGTCATTGAGACTGTGCGTCTGGGTCTTGGACTATCCCTTCCCCTGTAGCTTTTCTTTTCTACACAGAAAACAGGGGAGACCAGGAGACAAGCAATTAGGAGCCTCTCTCTGCCTCAGCTCCCTGTGGGGTCATCTTCAGGACACCCCTGCAAGGCATCTTCCTGATGTTTGCTCAAAACCAGGAAGTCAAACTTCCCGATTTGCCCGACCACAGGGCTAGGATTCAGCCCTGGGGGCCGGCAGACAGAGCCCTCCACCTACTCTGGGGACTTGTGCCTTTCCTCCTAAGGAACATAAAGGTGACCTCAAGGTCACTTTGGTGCCGGCTCTCATCCTGCTGTCATTGTAATGCAAACATGAAAACATTTTAGGAGAGAAGAGAATAAAAATCCAGGGCCTCTGCCACATGTTGGCTGATGAGCCAGACTTTTACATTTCTGTTCCCTTTACTTTTGTGACATTTTCCTTTTGTATTCCCCCAATTTCCTCATCCTTATATGACAGTTAATCTTTCTATCAAAAGGTTAAAATAATACTGTTGTTGTTATTACCTACAGATTGTTTTGAAACGTATTCAAACTCCTCTGTCCCTTCAGGCTGTGGTTACACCCCCATGAGAGCTCTGTCAATATAACTGGTAAATAAGAGGCACGTGAAAAGATGCTCAACACCACCAATCATTAGAGAAATGCTAATCAAAGCTCCAATGAGGTATCACCTTACACCAGTCAGAATGGCCATCACCAAAAAATCTACAAACAATAAATGCTGGAGAGGGTGTGGAGAAAAGGGAACCCTCCTGCACTGTTGGTGGGAATGTAAACTGGTACAGCCACTATGGAGAACAGTATGGAGGTTCCTTAAAAAACTAAAAATAGAGCTACCATATGATCCAGCAATCCTACTCCTGGGCATATATCCAGAGAAAACCATGGTTTGAAAGGATACATGCACCCCAATGTTCATTGCAGCACTGTTTACAATAGCCAAGACATGGAAATGACCTAAGTGTTCAGCAACAGATGAATGGATAAAGAAGATGTGGTACATATATACAATGGAATACTACTCAGCCATTAAAAAGAGTGAAATAATGCCATTTGCAGCAACGTGGATTGACCTGGAGATTATCATTTTAAGTGAAGGAAGTCAAACAGAGAAAGACAAATATCATATGATATCTCTTATGTGCAGAATCTAAAAAAAATGATACAAATGAACTTATTTACAAAACAGAAACAGACTCACGGACTCAGAAAACAAACTTATGGTTACCAAAAGGGAAAGTGGGGGGGGAGGGATAAATTGGGAGTTTGGGATTGACGTATACACACTATTATATTCAAAATAAATAATCAAGAGGGATCTATTATGTAGCACAGGGAACTCTACTCAATATTCTGTAACAACCTAAATGGGAAAAGAATTTGTAAAAGAACAGATACATGCATATGTATAACTGAATCACTCTGCTGTACACCTGAAACTAACACAACACTGTTAATCAACTATACTCCAATATAAAAGTTAAAAATATACTAGTTGGTCATTGATAATAAGGAGTCTGGACCCCCTTGTTCGACCCTGATCAAGTGGTTTTCTCTCTTCATTATGTGTTACCCAAGTGGACATCGTTATTAATAGAACATAAATCCCACTTCTTGAGTTGGTGCTTCTCTTTAAACTGAATCCAACCCTTTAGGGAGCAAAGATGCGTCTGTGTCTTTGAATTGTCAGCCCAATGACAGGGTTTTACTTCCCAAAGTCCCTAAGCCCATGCTTGGTCAGCTCATCAGGATGAAACCACTTCGCAGTGCTGGACATCTCTGCTGTCCCTCGGGGAACTTGCTGGCCGTGGTGGGCGGGGCTGAGGTGGACGTCATCTGTTGAGTCCTACCTCATGGCTGGGGACTGGGTACCAATTTAGATACAAGCTCCTTCCAGGCAATTATTACCAAAGTTTTACACACAAAAGCAGTGATGTTCTAGAACAGACTTGGGAGGTTTTCAATTCCTCTTTCATTGCTTTGGTTGCCAATGGCATTTCCAACAAAATTGGGGAAGAGGCCACGTGTGTCCTTTGACCTGCTCACCTCCTGTCTCCTATCCCCTGCTCCCTCTGTTCACTCAAGATGCCCAACCGCCAACCCCCCTCACACCTGCCTTCTCATGCCCCAAGCGATCCATCCCTCTCCTGACCACTTACCTCCAAGCGCAGACCCAATTAAAATTCCCTAGCTTAGAGTCTATGTGGAAAATAGTTAAAGGGCTTCACAATAGCAAGTAGAAGAAGGAGCAGCAGCCCTCTCTCCTTGGTGGGGAGATTTGCAAACTTACTCTAAGGAAATTTCAAAGGAAAGCAGTGGGTGCTGAAATGTCCTGGGACTTTGGAACAACCATCGTACCCAAGGCCTGTGGGTCACTCGTGGCTCCAGAGAGCTGATGGGAGGGAAAGGGATTTGGGAGGTGGCCTCCGGCTCCTGCTCTGGGCACAAGTCCTCCATCTGAGCAGTGGATGGCACTCGGAGCGAAGTTGTGGGGTCTACCCATGCTGAGGGGGCAGAGGAAACGGAGGGCTGGTGGTGACCTTGGGTCCAGTGATTGTGCAAGTGGAATCTGTCACCTGAACGAAGGTGAACAGCTCTGCAACATGAGAATTTTGGATAATGACCTACAGGGGCGCTGCAGGGGTACAGGAGGACAAACGTTGCCAACCAGGCCTCTGCCCACGTGTCCTTAGTCACAGCAGGACACTTGCTCAAGCCCACTCAGCTCGGGGGGGGGGCACCCTGCATCCAAGGGGAGCCAGACAGGGAGGGAGAGGAATAGCTGTGAGCCACCACCACGATCCACCCTCGCTCCAGCCTTCGAGGGATGTCTGCTCACTGCCTCCAGCTTGGCTTGTGGGCCCAGCCCTGCCTGAACCTCCGGGAGGAGAGAGGTCCAGGAAGGGACAGTTCTTACCACGTGAACAGGACGAGGCTGTGAGCAGATCTGAGGCGGAGGTTCTCTGAAACGTCTGAGTCAGAGGAAGCGGATGTTGGAAAAGGCCCTGGTGTTTCAAGGCTGGTAAAGTGGGAGGGGGGTATGGAGAGAGTCTCTTCCAGGACAGCAGAGCCAGCGGTGAATCCTGGCGGTCCCGCTTCCGATTGCTGTAGGTACACGGAGATGAAGAGCCGCAGGGCACTTGGGAGGCTGTTCCATCCTTCGGGAGATCGTTTGTAGCACGAAGAGCTACCAGCACGACTGGTGAAATGAGAAAGAATGAATCAGTGGAGAAGCCAGGAATTATAGGCATCAAGTACCAGAACAATCTGAAAGGGAGGCGCTGTTATCTCTGTTGTTCAGAAAAGGGGCGCTGGAGAAATTCTATGACGCGCCCAAGAAAACCTTGTTCTTCCTCTTTCCCACTGGGTCTGCCCAAATCAGGCAGAGATGCAGGAAAAGAGAGAGAAGCATCGAAATAACCCAGATGACAAGACATACTTTTTTCCTGTAGAAAAATGTATAACCGTGGTCAAAGAGTTTCTATTTTGTGCAAGTATGATGATGTCATACCTGCTCCATGACAAACAGAAGAGCAAATGGGAAGCAGAGTCACAAAGAATGCACTCGCAGGGAGAAGCAGAATGGCGTGTTCCAGACCCAATGGGGACCTGGGCAGAGCCTAGAACGGACCTTGAATTCTCAGCTCTCCATCTGGAGGTCGGTCTGCAGTGGAGTTGGTTTCAGCAGTTAGTTCTTACCTGGAGTCTGTCCAGTGCATCTAAAAATCCCGAGGCACCGCCCCAAACCCCTGGACTCTTTCCCATAACAAGACTGTTTTGGTAGCAGTCGCGTCTTCAAAGGACCCGGACGCCTTCCAAGAGAGAATGCTTTTCTCCGCGCACGGTGTCCTTAACTGGGATATTTTCAGAGGCGTATTCACCTTCCTCTGTACCCAGGCTTCTGTGATGTCCTGGGGAAAAATACCAAATCCGTGACTCCAATTTCCATGGTGTGCCCTTTGATCTTCTGAATTATCCTCTCCTTCGAAATAGGCCACTCTGCCTAAGTTCTTTATTCTTAACCTTTTACAAAATGAAAGTGTTCTCCGAGCTTCAGAAATGTTTGAAGTGGATATAATATACACTTGAAAAAACAAGCCGTCCTTTCTCATCTCCAGCCTAAGTGGCTGGGCTTGCGCACGCCAGGGTTTCCATGGGGGCTGAGGGGCAGCTGTGAGAGCCGAGGCTTAATGGGTCTGGTAATAAATGGGGCTGCGAAATCAGATATTCATCCTCCAGACCGTCCGTGAGTACTTAGTGGTATTCTTCCAGACCTGCAATTTACTCAGCAGGAAGAAGGATGGGACAGCTGAGTTAGCTGGAATTTCAGGGGGCGGGAGGGGGAGAGCGGGCCCTCTATCTAGTTTCTCCTCTGGTCCTGGCTCAGCCTAGCACAGACCCCATTCTATTCAAATAGGCCAAGGAGGATTGATTTTAAAAGCAGAACTTTTCATTTTGAGGCAATCGGGACATTTGAATATGAAATGGTATTGGATGATATCAAGAAATTATTTATTATTTTAGGTGTTAATAGTTTTATGATTATGTAAGAAAATGCCCATATTTTTAAAGAAATGCACACTGAAGAGGGTAAGAGAGAAGTGATATGATATCTGGAATTCGCTTAAAAATATTTCAGGAAGAAGGAAGGAAGGAAAAAAGGAAGGAAGGAAGACGGATAAATGATGTGGCAATTTCTTGATAATATTTGAATGCAGGTGATGGGTATATGAGACCTTTGTGGACATAAATTGGAGATGTTTGATCATTTTCATGGTACAAACAGGCTTTCAATACCCCTAAACTTTAACGACAAGATATATCAGCATTAAGAATGAGGTGAGCAGAGAGTAACAAGAAATAGGGACTTAGGATAAACATTTAAAACATCAAAGATCGTTCCTATAACAGCCAAGAGGAAGATCTGTGCCCTGAAATTAATTAGTTTCATTGAACAAAGGAAAAGTTTATAAAGGGGTAGTTTTCTATTTTTAAAGAGACGAAAAAATAAATTATCTTTTAAATAAAAATATGAGGCTGGAAAAGGAGAATAAGGCATATAATAAACTAAATCCATCATTGCTGGAAAAAATATGTTTTTAAATGGCATTTCAGAAAGTTAACCCAGCGATATGCTTTAAGTTTTCATTCCCTCTGCGTTTAATCAAATTTACCTAATTGTGAGTTTATATAATTTAATTTTTAATCATGCCCATGTTTAACAACCAGCTTCCAGAATCCTAAAATTTTAACAATCGACTCTTTCTAGCCAGTACAAGCTTGAAAGCACTGAGACCCTTGACACCAGCACAGCACCCTTCTGCTGCAGCCAGCCCCACAGAATGGCCCGAGAGGGAGAAAACAGGAGTCTGATACGTGCCGTGATTGAGGCTGGGGTCCCAGGGGTATGGGAGATGCGTGTTAATAGAGAGAGAGGACAAAGCAAAAAGCAGAGGGGTTTTTATGCTACACCCCCCCCCCCCCCCATTAAGGACTTGGGAAGGAAGCTCACAGTCAGGAAGGGATAAACTCCAGACCAGCCCTCCCAAGACACCCTTGACCGCCCCCCTTTGTGTGAGGACAGTTAGAAATTTCTGTTCACACCTGTAGGGGGCACTTGGCCATCCCTGAAGTTTGCTGGGGAGGTCTCCCAGAGGAGGGATCGGGGTGGGGTGAAATGATCCTGTAGGCAGATAGACAGGGGGCCAAACACCTGGGCTGAGGGCTGAGTGGGGATCACCGTCAGACCACAGGGGAGACACCGGGGAGGGCTGAGATGGCCCCGGGTCAGTAGAGAGCCGCTGGGCCATGAGCAGGGTGAGAGAGGACCACCGGGTGTGCCACCTGAGACGTGGGCAGCAGCAGGTGGCACAAAGGCAGACCCGGCACACCTGAGGATCCCGGCGAACGCACACCAAGGGGCGGCAGGGCCTGGGCTGCCCTTCCCCCCAAGGCCACAGTATCATTTGCCTCCCCTTCTCCGCAGACTTTCTTGCAGGGGATCCAGGAGAGAGGTTATCTGAGGACCAAGTGACACGACAGAGACTCAGCTGTCTCAGGAGACCGGCTAGATTATTGGATCAAAAGATGTTTATTAGATTAGACAGAAGTATCATTTTTTCCCTGCTTCTCAGTTGCCAGTGAGTTCCAAATCGGCAAAGGAAATCTGGTTTCCCTATTTTCTCACTCTAGTAAATGTAAATTTGTAACCCCATGGTAGAATCTTTATTGGGGGCTTGGAAATGCTATATAAAAACCAATCCAGTATCCATTTAGAGTTGCATTTGGATTAAACAGCCGATCATTCCGGAAGGATTTCTGGGGAGGGTTTCAGGTGGGGGGCCTGGGGAGTCAGAAGTGCAGAGGGGCTGGGTCTGAGGAGGGTGTGAGCTTGCACGGCACTGACAGCTCGGCTTCCCTGCCCTCCAGAGGCTCCCAGTTCTGGGGGACACAGACCCACCCAACTCTGAGGCCTGTGCACATGGGGTGGGCGAAAGTCAGCTAGGTCCCACTGGAGGGATTCAGAACACGAACCGGCATCCCTGGGGCCACGTCTGCGGGTTGACCAATGCTGACTGCAAACACTCAGTGAAGTTCATCTGTCTCCCCGCTGTGTTTCTGAGGGGGGCCATTGAGGAGCCCCTTAGCTGATGATCTAGAAACTTCCTTCTCTCTCCTTTCATTTCCATGGTAGCTTCAGGTCCCAAACCCAGGGAAGAGTTTTAGATTTCCACTCTCTTCGAGGTACGTAGGGGTCTTAGGACCACCAAACCATGGCTCGGTTCCTGCTTCCACCCCAGGGAAAGCTCACATCACTCCTGGGCTGCCTGCTCAGGGGGCAGGGAAAGGCCTGAGCTTCCTGGGACCAAGGAGGCGTTTACCATCCAGGGCTCGTTGACTTGCTTTGAGAACACTTGGAAAGAAATGTTCTCACATTTGGCCATTTAATGAGTGTATTTATTTACTCTGAGTTTTTACAGGAAGTGAAAATCCCTCGTCTCGAAAATCATATGTGGACTTAAAGAATGGCTACATTAAGATTTTCAATCTGTTTTGTGTTTTATACCAAGCAGGGTTTGGTCGATAGCCACCTGTTTTTTTTTTTTTTTTTTTTAACATCTTTATTGGAGTATAATTGCTTTACGATGGTATGTTAGTTTCAGCTTCACAACAAAATGAATCAGTTATATATATACATATATTCCCATATCTCTTCCCGCTTGCGTCTCCCTCCCTCCCACCCTCCCTATCCCACCCCTCCAGGCGGTCACAATCCTTCGTCTGGTCCCCATGGAGCTCCCCTGGTGGGGAGGAATGCCTGTCCACCCACGGCCCAGGCAGGCCATCACCAGCTTCCTGCGAAGGAAAGAAGAGCCTCAGAAGTTTTCCAAAGCCAAGATGTCACATCTGTTTGGCATTCATTCCCTTCAAACGGAATTCCCAGGAAAGAGAGTTTTGTAGACCCTGTTCGCTGACTCTGGTTTTCTGAAACTGTCTTGGGAAAGAGACTCCAGAATGTGCTTAATGGGGTCTCTGCTGATGACCCCCTGAATGCTCTCGTCACCAGCCGTGCCCACCTAGGGCCGTGTGTCCAGCCACCTTCCCCTCAGACCTCACCAGATGCTGCGTGTCCCCACTGATCACCACCTTCTCAGTCTGTGTCCCGCCTGGGCAGATCTTCACTGAAAAGACACCAGAATCGGTCCCTGTCTCACCCTCAACGTAAACTATGTGCTTCTTCCAAATGTCCGCCCGACATTCAGAGTCTATGTGACTCCCCCTTTATGTTTAAACAAGAGAAATTTTTTTGTCCCTTTGTCCGTTCCCCCTAGAGACAGAATGGTGTCTCATTTTGGAGATCCTCAATGGAGATCCAATACAGGGCGAAATGTTGTAAGTTTTTTCTTTTTTCCCTGGCCCCAGATTGATTCACAGACTCTCCTGGTTGAAATAGAGGTCATTTCAGTGGACGTATCTTTGAAGACAGCTGGATTTATGGCAGATGGATAGGAATTATGGCTGATACCTCTGAGTAAAGTCTATTTCCCATTAAGGTCCCATTTAAGAAGTCACACACTTTAGTGGACCTTGGGCCTTAATTTACACAGGAGGAAGGATGCTGTGCTGACCCGCCTGTCTATAAACGTCTGTAGGTTCTGGATTATGACCTGAAAAGTTAGGACCGGAATATCATACTCTACCTGATGCATCGTTGTGGGGTGTGGTCGTTCCCATGCAGTGAGGAGAGAGCTCTGTTTGAGTTATTATTAGCTAAAATGGGAAAGCACAGGATGATAAGGAAAAGATAAACCATGGAGTGGGAGAAGTGTTTTCGATATATATCTGACCAAAGACTCATATGTAGAAAATATAAAGCTCTCTTCCATGTTGATAAGAAAACCCAGTAGAAAATGGGCAAAAGACATGATGAAGTATTTCACAAAAGAGGTTCTTCAAATGGCCAAAGCATATATGACAAGAGGCTCAACCTCATCAGTCGTCAGGGAAACACAACATAAAACCACCAAAGGATGTGACTACATTCCCACCAGAATGGCCGAAACTAAAAAGACAGGTAAGACCAATAGTTAGCGAGGATGTTAAACTCTCATACACCGCCCATGGGAGCATGAATGGGCACAACCACTTTGGAGGCAAAATATACACACGCCTGGTTATACCCTGTTACCCAGAAACTTCACTTTCAGGTAGATACCCAACAGAAGCGCACATGTATGTTCACCAAAAGACATACACACTGGAATGTTCATAGAAGCAGTATTCATTATAGTAACAAACTAGAATCAACCCAAAAGCTCATGAGGAGAGGAAGAGATGAACACAGTAGAATCTCATACAGCAATGGAAATGGACAAATGAAAACTATTCACAGCAGCAACACAAAGGGAGAACCTGGTCACCAACGATATAAACTGTATGATTCTATTTATGTGAAGTTCGAAAACTGGCAAAGCTAATCTATGATGTTCAATGTCAGAAGAGTAGGCAGAGGGGGCTAGTTGATGCAAGTGGACATAAAGGGGAATTTTGAGGTGCTGGGGATTTTCTGTTTCTTGATCTGAAGAGTGTTCTGTTGATGACCTACATGTTGGTTATATGTGTGTGTATGCAAATGCATTCATCTGTTCACTTACTGTTTGTGCATCTTTCTGTATGTGAGTTATGCTGTAATGAAACTTTAATGAAAAGTTTACTAAAAATGAAAATAACGGAATATTGCAGAGGGCTTGTTGGGATTTAGGGTGCTAACTAGTTACAAGCCCTAAATTCCCTATGAGTTAAGAACTTACTGAGAAATAAGACAGAAGAGCCATAGGAGATTGAGTTTTAAAACCAGCAAAAGAGATTATGTTTGTTTGTTTAAGAGGTAAACTTATATTGAAGGGTTCAGTGTGGATTTATGGCCCCAAATTATGGCTTCTTGTCCACTTCTTTCTCAAGCCAGCCCATGGGCTGACTCACACGGAGTTTTGGGGTCTGCCGAGCAGGAAGACACTACCATATGGACATTGGGTCCCCTGCCTGGGGATAGAGAGGGGCATCCTGACCTATACCTGACCCCAGTGTGCTTACTCCAGGAGAGGGGAGCTGAACAGCCTCTGATTGGCCACTGGGCTTGGCCTCTCCCCAGTCTGACCACAGAGAAGTCTTGGGAGATGGGAGTGAATTGGGATGAGGAAGGAGGACAGTAGAGGTTCTCCCAGATTTTCTCTTCCTGCGGACAGAACTGGGAGTTCCTTCCCACAGTGGTTGACTGGGCTATTCCCAACATTCTACCCTCTGGGCATGAGGTGGGATTGCACTTCCCCAGCACGTTCAAGGTTAGTGTGGCCAAGTGACTATCTCAGGACGAGGAGACACGAGTGGTTTGGGCATGAATCCCAAGGGATGCCTTTAAGAGTGAATGAATCACTAGCAGCACTATTTACAGTAGCCAAGACATGGAAGGAAACTAAGTGTCCATCGACAGATGAATGGAAAAAAAAGATGTGGTACACATATACAACGGAATACTACTCAGCCATAAAAATTAATGAAATAATGCCATTTGCAGCAACATGGATGGACCTGGAGATTATCATACTAAGTGAAGTAAGTCAGACAGAGAAAGACAAATATCATATGATATCACTTATATGCGGAATCTAAAATATGACACAAATGAACTTATCTATGAAGCAGAAACAGACTCACAGACATAGGGAACAGACTTGTGGCTGCCAAGGGAGGAGGGGTGGGGGAGGGATGAACTGGGAGTTTGGGGTTAGCAGATACAAACTATTATATAGAGAATGGATAAACAGCAAGGTCCTACTGTATAGCACAGGAAACAATATTCAGTACCCTGTGATAAATGATAATGGAAAAGAATATGAAAAAGTATATATATATATCTATATATCTATCTGAATCACTTTGCTGTACAGCAGAAATTAACACATTGTAAATCAACTATACTTCAATAAAATAAATTTTAAAAAGAAAAGAGTGAATGGATCACCAGGTGACAGACAACATCTCACTCAGTGGGGTCCCCTCCATTCTCATGGGCCCCTACAACAGAGCAAGGCACAACAGAGCAGCCGGTGACCTGTGAGGGTCATGGAGAGTAAGCCAGACACAAACCTTTGTTGTCTCAAGCCCCTGAGATTTTGTGTGTTATTGCAGTGTAACCCAACCCATACTGACCAATGCATCTCCCTTCTGTGCAGATGTGAGGGGTGAAGGAATAATATTTACCCTGAATTTTGTACTCTCAGCCATTGGACTGTACAATCAGGCTATGGTCTACCAGGGCTTTGTGCCTGGACCCTTCAGAGGAGAAGAGCCTAATCTATCAGGGCCCTTTCATCTTCAGGAGGCCCCTCCCTAATTTCAACCACTGCTCCTGTGTGTACCCTCCAGGGGGCCCAAGGAGTTCCTGTGAGCCTTTCAGCTCTTCCCCAGGATGGTTCTGAAATGGTACAGAACAGCACATTAATCAAATTTGTCTCATGACATATTGTGCCCAAGGCTGAAAATATACTCTCTATTCCAATAACTGTCTTAAATTATGTCCAGCAAGATGTACTCTACAGCTCACCAGGAGCTTCGCAATGTGATTAGAAGACAGCACCAGGACTGCATCGAGATACCTCAGAAATGCAGAGCTGGCAACGTCTCCAAAGGCCATCTAGAGGTTTGTGTGTCTGAAAGAAAGAAGACAGATAGAGGGAATGTGAAAGAAAGCTCTTCTTGTTTTTGCTCTTGCCAGAAGAATTTGTGTCACGTGTCCATAACCATAACGTAACAGTTCTGCACTCCTTTGAGAAAAACCTCCCAGCATGAATATGGTACGTTGGACTGTGGATCTCAGTCCTTTACCGCCCTCTGTAAAGGATTCCACGTCCAGACTTTGCCATGTGACTTTGCAGTGCCAACTGGTGGAACACATGGAAGATAATCTATGTCCCCTGTGGATTTAGAGCTTTGCCTCATGACTTGCTTTTGTTGGCCGATGGAATGTTAGCAAACAAGATGCTAACAGAGGCCTCAAGAGTGCCAGTGTGGTTTAGCTTGGCTTCTTGTGCTTCTGCCAAAAGAGGGACGTGCCTTGCCAGCCACTGTTCTGAGGAGAATGAGAAGGTGCATTGAGCAGACCTGAGCCAAGTCCAGCAGAGCCACAGTGCACATGAACCCATGGACAAGAAATAAAAATTGAGATTCTGGGCTTGTTTGTTAACCAGCAATAGCTGTCTGATACAAAGGCAAAAAGCCAAGCACCCGTGTTTCCTTGGTCAAAGAGTAATATCTTGAGATATCCTGTCTTCTTGCAAAATTTAGGGAGTTTAATGATGACACTCCAATCGCCAGGTCTTAGATTTGGGTTCCTTTTTGCACATTCTAAGTACAGAAAGATTTTCAATATCTACTTCCCTTTGAGCCCTGAGCTCCTAGCACTTGGGTGTTGCCTTATGCGTGGGCTGTTTAGTGATAGTGTCTTGGAGACCCTGGCTGTTACCACTGCCTCTTGCTGTGGAATTGCTCCAGCCAGTGAAATCTAACTCCTAGAGGTTCATCCTCTCTCCTTCTCAGCATCTACTTCTGCAGCAGAGTTGCCCTCAGCAGATTCCTGTATAGCAGCTGTCGTTGCTTTTGGAGTGCCCCCATGGCCTGGTGGGACCAACGCTTCTGCTGTCTGCTCTCCCCCAAACCTAGCTTTGCTCAACACTAACTCTGCAGACCCGAGGCCAGGGTGGGAGCGGGCGGGGTCTGGACTTCTCTCCCTTTTCGTTCCATCGCATCCTGAAACGTCTCTCGCTGCCACTTTCGGTCTCGCTGTGTCTGTGTCATCCCTTCCCACACTCAGATGCTCCAGATAAAATCTCATGGGAGGATGATTTTGCCCTTTAGATTTATGTTAATGTCATTCAACTTTACTTCCTCTTCCTTTTCCCATATGGGTCTTTACGTAGTTCCAATTGTTTGTTTAAAAAGGCCTACTGTGCCTTGTGGGTAAAAGTCATCTGACTTCCAAAATCCAAAATCATAATTAGTACATTTGTGGATCAGAGTGGATGTGAAGAAGTCACAAAACTACTGGAAAAAGCTGCTTTGACCTCAGGTGAAAGTCAGAGAAGATGGAGAGGAAAATACGAAACTGCTCTGAGTATAAACACTGGGCTGGCTATGAAACCGGAGAAAACCAATAAAAGCACCTGCCTGCTGCTGTCTGCACAGCCCATGCTGGCAGCTCTGCCTGGCTGGGGCCCCAAGCACCCTTTCTAGTTCCTGCTTCGGCCCAGTGGGGCCCGGGTGAGTCAGGTCAAGGTGACTACAGAGATGCAGGCAGGCCTCATCCTCAAGTCCGTGCTGGTTCCTCACCAGCCTCAGCTCTGCCCCTCTGTACACGGCGCTTCCTAGGGCATAAAGGCATAAAGCCCTTGCTCTGCTCCGGCCCAGAGCTTCCCTCTCTCCATATGAGAATTCTCACCCCCAGATACCAGTCCATTCCAGCCATCTCTCCAATATATCTCACTCCCAAATCCCAAACCATTTCAAGGTCAGACGCAGGATTCGGAATCTGAATGTAATAAATCAGCTTTTGTACTGGAAAAGCTGGACTGGAGACCTGAGCTGGGATCTGGGGCACAGTGCAGCTTCCTACGCCCTCAGCCCTCCATCAGCATCTCGGGATAACAGTGCAAGGAAGGGTTTGGTTTTGCTGAGCAGACCAACTTACCCAGGACCCCCAGAATGCAAGATGGGGCCTGAGACCAGTGTGCTGAGCACGGGGAGGCAGGAACACAGGGGGAGATGAATTTACAGGCACCGAAAAGGAAAGGAGAGGAGAGTGTCTGGCAAGGCTGGGCTTCCCCTGCAGGCCACCCCCTCCTCTCGTATCACCTGGAGAGAAGAGCATGGCTTGATGCAATTAGCTAAGATGAGGTCACCCTGGAGTAAGGTTGGCCCTTCATCCAACGTGGCTATGTCCTCATAAGAAGAGACAGAGAAGAACACAGGGAGAACACCTGGTGATGACAGAGGCAGAGATGGGAGTGATGAGTCTACAAGCCAACAACCCTAAGGATGGTGGGCAACACCAGAAACTAAGAGAAAGGCATGGAACAGGTTCTCCCCTAGAGCCTTCACGGGGAGCACCGTCCTGCCAACATTTTGATTTCAGACTTCTGGTCTCCAAATCTGTGAGAGAATAAATTTTTGTTGTTTTAAACCACATGGTTTTTGATGGTTGTTACAACAGCCCTGGGAAACTAAGACACGTATCTCAACACTTCAATGGTTTAAACCCATTTAACTGTAGTTTAGTTCATGCCCATTCAGGAAGACATTGAAAAGGAAAGAAGAGAATGAAGAGGAGAAGGAGAAAGTGGAGGGGGAGGAGGGAAGATGGGACTTGTCCAATGGGACATTCGTATGTGCCCCAAAGCAGTTGCTAGAAGAAGATTACATTGCTCTAGGAACAGGGTGGAGAGTTCTCTCTCTCTCTCTCTCTCTCTCTCTCTCTCTCTCTCTCTCTCACACACACACACACACACACACGCGCGCGCACACACACACGTGCATATTTAAACACTGAGGGTGTGAAAGGAGGTCACAGCTGTCCCAGCCTGGACAGTGGCTGCGGCTAGATGAGCCTCCTGCTGCTTCACTTGTTGGCTTGATGTGTTTGCAAGTCACTTAATGCCTGTATCTTCAGATTCTTCTTCTATAGGATGGAAGTTATAAGAATATCTGTAGTGAAAGTTGGCCGTGTGAATTAATGAGATACTCAGATAAAGTTCTTAGCACTGTGTCCAGCACATAATAAGCATGCAATTCA
This sequence comes from Aethalodelphis obliquidens, assembly GCF_003676395.1. Classification (NCBI taxonomy): domain Eukaryota; kingdom Metazoa; phylum Chordata; class Mammalia; order Artiodactyla; family Delphinidae; genus Aethalodelphis; species Aethalodelphis obliquidens. The sequence goes on from NW_020837946.1 coordinate 5,249,588, forward strand.
TGTAACTATTTTTGCTGAATTATCATCCGGTATTAACTGTGGTGCTGGGAAAATAATAGACATGGGCACACAGTTTATATCAAGGAAACATATAAGAATATAATATTTGATCAAAGTGGCATTTTAAATCAATAAAGAAGGGGAGAGTTGTTCAAAAACTGCTTGGGGAAAATCAATGATTTGGAATTTTGAAACAATTTATACTTCAAACTCTATGTTAAAATAGATTCTAGAATGGTTCAAAAGTTGAATATGAAAACTCAAAGAAATCCTTATCTCTTGAGATTAAAATGTTTAAAAAAAGGAAGAAAAGTAGATAAACTTGACTACGTAAAAATATCTGTATAAAAAACTGAAAAGAAAATCCTAAATTGAAGAATATATCTTGGACAGTGTTGACAAGCAAATAGCTAGTAATTATATTAAAGTTTCATATAAATCAATGAAATAACATGAAGGTACCTACTGTGGGTAAAACACATGAAGAATTTCATGGCGATCATAGAAATGTACCTCTCAGATCTCCAACCGCAGGGAGCGGTTGACCAGGGTGACCAGGACTGGCTCTGAAATCCATCACTACAGTCGCACTGAGGCCACACTTCCCGAGGGATGCTCCCAACCAGGCACTAGGGCAGCAGGCTACTCTTGGGGGACGTGGGGCTCCTCTAAGGCAATGTTGACCCTCGTACTCCTCCAGACCACGCTGCAGTGGAGGACATCTCCCCCAAACCTACCTACCTTCCTCTCTCCCTCCCTCCCTCCTTCCCTCTCTCCCTCCCTCCTTCCCTCCTCCCTCCTTCCCTCCTCCCTCCTTCCTTCCTTCCCTCCCTCCCTCCCTCTCTTCCTCCTCCCTCCCTCCCTCCCTCCCTCTCTCCCTCCTTTTCTCCTCCCTCCTTCCTTCCTTCCCTCCCTCCCTCCCTCTCTTCCTCCTCCCTCCCTCCCTCCCTCCCTCCCTCCCCCTTCTCCTCCACGCACGGTCACCATCACGTCCTCCAGCTCCCCATCTCCCTCCCAGTTCTCCTCACAGGACAGCGCACTGCTGACTCTCTGGCAAGGTTAATCCTGTGTTGGCTCCCACCTCTCAGAAGATGCAGATTAACAAACATATAAGAATGATTACTGACTTAACAACATCTAGAAAATATGTCCAGCCTCCATAGTATTCAAAGACCTCATTCAAGTTGTAATAAATAAATATCAAGATGAATTTTTTTCCATTTAACTCTACTGCCCTAAGTAGGCCTTTTTCAAGGAGCCAAGCTTATATTGCTGGGTGAAGCACAAAATGATTCAGTTGTTGCAGAAAAAATGAGCCCTGTGTAGCAAGAATCTTAAAAATGATTATACTTTTGGCCCTGGAATTTTATTTTGAGGAAACTCTCTTAAGCAATATCAACATTTGTAAATAGGCACTAACAATATTCAACATTGTTTCATTCATCGTAAAGGAAATAAGCGTCATTTAACTTAATGCTGGCAATAAAACGGAAACTGATTCTAGAATGATGCTCAGTGCGGCAGTGATGGAGGCGTGTTGCTTCAATCTCCTGTCAAGAAGGAACATGCCCTGGGGCTTGAGGATGCAGCGAGTGGGCAGCCTCCAGCTCTTCACAAACACAGGGTCAACTCCAGCCTTGGAGCTGAGACCAGCCCTTCCCAGGCTCTGGGGCCTGGGCACGCCTGCCCACGCAGAGATCCCCTATCTGGAAGGCTTTCCTCTGCTCCCTTCTGAGTCGCCCAAGATGTTCTCGGGTCGGCCTTGCTCATGGAGTCCCTCCTTGCCCAATCCACGTCGTCCCTGCCCTCCTTCATAGTTGTCACACCTCCGTCATGGTCCTCAATCCTGTCTCTTCCCCCTTGGTCTTTCACTGGACACTTCTAATGGGTACCTTCGGTTTGACAACTCTCCAGATCTCTGGTGGAGTTGCACTGTGGTCTGAGACCCTTCCTGCCCAGCCCTGCGTGCTTTTCTCTCTCCATCTCAGGTGTCAGACATTCAGGAGCAGAAGGCTCTCCCTGCACCTCCTGTTCATGCCCCTTCATCCTCATGGTGCTTCCTCTGAACTCTCCTGCATGTCCAACCCCATCTCGGCATCTGCTCCTCAAAGGACCTGCGTGAGCACAACATCCTTCCAAACAACTCAACTGGGAGACTTTTACTTCCCTTCCCTGCAAGTCAGGGCTCTACAGGGTTTCTGGTTTCCCAAGGGGACGCTGCGCTGCTGGGGCTCCGTGATGTAAAGTACCAGCAACAGCTGCCTCCAGAGCTCTGTGAACTCTGAACACAGGCATCAGCAGGTAAGAGAGGAGTCACCATCCTGGCAGGGGTAATCCATTTCAGTCTTCAAGAGGGGCCAGAGGGACCACTTGCAGTCTCCCTCAGAAGGAGAGGCCCACTGGACTCCTAGCAATGCAGCTCCTGGTGATGCATGGAGAGCTGGATGACCGGGGAGTAAGGGGTGGATAGTGGTGGTCTTGGAAAAGCACTGCTGGATCTCCCTGCAAAATAGGACTGGCCAGACCGCTGCAAGGGTGCAGGGGGCTGCCACCCTCCAGCCTGAAGCAACTTCAGACCCCACCTTAGCTTCTGGAAGAGGCCACATTCCTCTAGGGCTGCCCTAGACAGTGACCGAGCACAGCAGATACTGAGACTGGGATGCTTCTGCCCACTGTGGGGACGCCTCCTGCCCACTGTTGGGACGCCTCCTGCTTGGCGGCTGAGACCTTGTCAGAGCTGCCTTGTGGTCTGAAGGCTCTCCCTGCCTAGTTCCACTTCTTCCTTCATTCATCTTTCAAGGGTGCTAATTCCCAATAATCCTCTTGTATTACTAACTCCACGTCAGCAACTGCCCTTTAGAGGACCCAACCCACACTTTAAATAAAATAAAGTTTGAATAAATAGATGCATGAATTAAATTAGCAAACCAGGACTTCCCTGGTGGCACAGTGGTTAAAGAATCCATCTGCCAGTGCAGGGGACACGGGTTCGAGCCCTGGTCTGGGAAGATCCCACATACTGCGGAACAGCTAAGCCCGTGCACCGCCACTACAGAGCCTGCGCTGTACAGCCCACAGGCCCAACTACTGAAGCCCACGTGCCACAACAAGAGAAGCCACCGCAATGAGAAGACTGCACACTGCAACGCAGAGCATCCCCCGCTCGCCGCAACTAGAGAAAGCCCATGCACAGCAACGAAGACCCAACGCAGCCTAAATAAATAAATAAATAAATAAATAAATAAGCAAACCAAAGACAACCACCAAAATAGAAATAGTATTTGTCTTTGAGAGATGCTTTTGAAGCAAATAAGATATTTGTCAAATTTTTCATGGAGAAAACAAACAGTAAACTTTATGTATTTATTATTTAAAAAAATTTTTTTTTGCGGTACGCGGGCCTCTCACTGTTATGGCCTCTCCCTTTGCGGAGCACAGGCTCCGGACGCGCAGGCTCAGTGGCCATGGCTCATGGGCCCAGCCACTCCGTGGCACGTGGGATCCTCCCGGACCGGGGCACGAACCCATGTCCCCTGCATCGGCAGGCGGACTCTCAACCACTGCGCCACCAGGGAAGCCCAGTAAACTTTATTTTTAAATAATAATAGCTAACATTTATTGAGTCTCTACTATGTATCAGGCGTTATACCAGATGCTTCATATGTAATCCCATTTAATTTTCACATCATCCTTATGAAGCAGGTACTATTATTATTCCCATTTTACAAATTGGAAAACAAAGGTTTAGGAAGGTTCAATAACTTATCCAAGGCCACAGACCTGGAAAGTAGTAGAGATTTGGATGCCTGTGTGCGTGACTTCTGACTTACTTTCCCGAGCTCCATGTTCCATGAATGTCCATCACACCTGCCCCTCCATCATTACTGACACATCTTCCTGTTGCTGGGTAGTGAGCATTTTAGGTTTTGTGGGCCACATATGGTCTCTGTCATCTAGTCTTCCTTTTTTTTTTTAACACACTTAAAAAAACATTTAAAAACAAATAAACATTCATAGCTTTGGGGCTGTGCGAAAGCAGGTTGGGGCCAGATTTGGTCCATGGTCCATAGTTGGCCAACCTCTGATTTCGCTTATTTTTTAAATCTTTATTTATTAAGCATAGTTGATTTACAATATTGTGTCAGTTTCAGCTGTACAGCTTCAGATTCTTTTCCATCACAGGTTATTACAAGATATTGAATATAGTTCCACGCGCTATAGAGTAAATCCTTGTTGTTTATCTATTTTATATATAGTGGTGTGTATATGTTAATCCCATATTCCTAATTTATCCCTCCCCCTCTTTCCCCTTTGGTAACTATAAGTTTGTTTTCTGTGTCTGTGAGTCTGTTTCTGTTATGTAAATAAGTTGATTTGTATTATTTTTTTAGATTCCACACGTAAGTGATATCATATAATATTTGTCTTTCTCTGACTGACTTACTTCACTTAGTATGATAATCTCTAGATCTATGCATGTTGCTGCAAATGGCCATATTTCATTATTTTTTATGGCTGAGTAATATTCTATTGTGTGTGTGTGTGTGTGTGTGTGTGTGTGTGTATAATATCTTCTTTGACCATTCATCTATGAATAGTGCTGCTACGAACATTGGTGTGTAGCTTATTTTTTAAATAATCAGACTTTGTAAATGAATTTTATTTATTTATTTACTTACTTATTTAACCTCATCCTAAGCAGTAATATCTGTGAAGTCCCAGGTTGGATATGCTGTCATATATGTTTTTAATACACACGCAAATGAATACATGCCTATTAATATAAACACATTTGGGACCACCCGGAAGCATCCTTTGTTCCCCAGTTGTGCACCTTACGCTTTGAATGGCGGTCCCTTCCACTGCTCTGCCATCTCACTGATATGACCGGTTGCCCTGCCTGGTAACCTGAGGCTGGAGCTGGGAAAGGCTTTATCAGATGAAAGGAGTTTTGTGACTGATGTATATCTTGGTTGAAAATATAAACCTTCCAGAGAAACTTAACAGCTGCATCCCTGACAGGTGTGTGACTGCCTGGAAACAGGCAAAGTCAAACTTCTAAATGTCAACGAGCAGATTGATCACCAGAGGGTGTCCTGGCACCACTGACTCCTCGCTGCTGCTTTAGCCACTGAGATAATCAACACGCAGCCTGGATTCCTTCCTTCAGCCAACAAGGATCTATCAAATTACTGCCACTTCCTGGCACTTGGTAGGTGCTGGGGACACAGTGGTGAGACAAGTGTGGTCGTGGCTCTGTCTCCATGGAGCAGGTAGAGCCCAGAGGGAGACAGACACCCACCACTAATCTACAAGTGAATGGAACATGGCAGCGGGCTCGCTACCCCATAGGACCGGCGTGGAGTCACACTCCAGGGTGAGACGGGAGTTGACTTAGGGAGGTGGGGGAAACTTCCTGGGGAGAGGACGGGTGTCCCGAGACCTGAGAGGTGAGCGGAAGTTCCCTGAGGAACAAGGGAAGGGAGGAGGTCCTGGCAGGAGGGAGAGACTATGCAGAGGCCCTGTGGTGGGAAAGCACTGGTGAAACACGGGACTGAAGGAGCAGTGGGTAGGGGTGCCGAGGTGCAGCACCCAGTGGGTGAGGCCGGTTAGGCCCGTGGATCAAACCACGTGGAACCAGACGCCAACGTCCAAGGTGTGCGTTTTCAGCCTAAAGGTGCAGCGCTTCAGAAGCGATTCAAGCCGAGGTCACGCAAGCGTAGCTGTGTTTCCCAAAGATCACTTGGGTTGTAGAGTGTGGAGGGAGACTGTATTGGGTTAAGCATGAAAGGGTACAGGTGAAGGAGATGGTAGAGCATCGCAATGTCCGTGAAAGGCTTGAGGGGAGCTTTCCTGGTGCTCAGTCCGAACCCAAATGGTCAAGAGCTTTATCCACCACTCTGTGGCCATCAGAGATGGGAACTCACGTTTGCCAAGTTCCCCAACCAAAATTTCAATGTGGAGGAGGGTGGGTTTCACACACTATCCATGTCTTTACGGGAGAAGGCGTCCCCTGCTGGAGATGTAAACGTATTGACAGGTGCTTGCTTTCAATAACTGGTTTATCTCTTGGCATAGGTTCTCAATAGTCAAACAATCAGCACATACCGAGTCCCAGACGCATGGTGGGAACAGGCATTCGGGTGTTACAGTAGGTAGCAACATAGCACACACACGTGTACACACACACTCTGCTGTGTATAAAAACCTATGTGACAACCAGATGCAGCATGTCCATTTGCCGAGGTTGACGGCAAGAGCACAGAAAGCAATGCTTTTTCTCTGATTACTGGGGTTTGTGTTTGTGGCTCTGTTCCCAGGATAAAACAATGTTCCATAATGATAAGGGTATGATGCCGCAGCATTACTAATTTTCCCCAGTAATGCACAGGGGTTAGATGTTCCATGCTTGTGATCCTACTGTAAATCCTATGCAGGTAGGCACTTTGTCGTGTGTGGTTTCCCATCCCTCGTTGGACCACTGGAAAAACATTTGGCTGCATGGAATGAACATGAACTTTCAATCCAGACACACCTGTACATAGATCTACACTCCAGGCCCCAGTGGCCTGGTGGCTCTGAGCAAGTTCCCCATCTTCTTTGAGTATCAGCATCTTCATCTGTCAAATGGGCCTCATGCCGTCAGTTTACAGTTTGTTATAAGGATTTGATACTCAGCTGGATGGTAGAGACTCTTCCACTTCTGGTGGCCTCATCATGATTGACGGGTGGTTTATGGATCAGGGGCAACGTTGGATGAACGAAAGAGGAAATTGGAAGATAGTTTGTGTGTGTGCATGTGTGCACACACAGGTGTGTGTGTGTCTTCATGAGTGTTGTGTTAGAAATGTATTAAGGTCTCAACAATTGTAGGTTCTTCAGAAAAGGATGCTTGTCCCTGGAATGAGTGTCTCAGGGCGAGTACAAATATCTCAATAAAAAGTGACAGCTGATTTAGTAGCTTTTTGGAGGAGGGGGAGATGAGTGAATTGTTGAAGGTCATTCCTGCTCTAACCCTGATCTTTGGAAGCCGATTTTTCCCAAAGAACATATTGGACTTGACTAATGCATGGGTACCCAGTAAATTGCTCTCCTGTCCTCAGAGCATACGTCTGCTTCCCTTCCGTCGCACACATGTCTCCCCATGGAGTAGCTTTGCAAAGAGACAAAAGGTGAAAAGGAACAAAAGTTGAGCGTCTGAGAGAGCAACCGGTCAACCGAGCCTAGGAGCCACGCTATGCAACACACATTATTCTTTCATCACCGTTTCAAATAGACAAGATGCCCAAGGGGCATCTTGAATGTGAACAAACCCAGAACAAATTAGAATGAAGTAGCAAATCATTAATTAAAACCAACAGCTTCCATACTAATGGGCTGGACTTTTCTAGATCAAAGTGCATGGAGCAGATTTGAAAGAATCAGGAAGAATGAACACAGCAGCACCCCATCCACAGTATTAACTTGGAGAGGAAATAGTATGACTAAAAGAGCCTTGGCCTCTTGGGCTGCTCTTGTTCGATGTGCAGTGTATGCCGTCTGGGGCTTACTGTTGGGACTTGCCCAAGGAAGCTAGGCAGCTTGACCGGACGATCTGTGGCTTGGTGGGGTGGAGACGGGCCACCCAGAGATCCTCTAGAGCTGCAAAGAGCCCACTTTTCAAGTTCATTGTTTTCTTTTCCCTTTTTAAAAAAGATATTTATTTATTTATTTTAGATTCTTTGCTGTGGCATACAGACTCAGTTGCGGCATGCATGCGGGGTCTAGCTCCCTGACCAGGGATCAAACCTGGGCCCCCTGCATTGGGAGCTCGGAGTCTTACCCACTGGACCACGAGGGAAGTCCCTTCTTTTCCCTTTAAAAGGACTAAAACCAATTACAGTAACATTCTCACGGAGCTGATATGACAGTACGAATGCTTGTTTGTTTTTTAAACAGCTTTATTGAGATATAATGCACATCCCATATAGTCCACCCATGTAAAGCATACAGTTCAATGCTTTGGGGTATATTGCATTATCAAGTTTTTATACATATATCATATCATACATAGATCATAAAATTTGTCATCTTCATCACTTTAACTGATTAAAGTGTATAGTTCGGTAGTATTAAGTACACTTACAATGCTATGTGACTATCATCACTATCTAGTTCTAAAATTTTTCATCATCCAAAACAGGAACTCTATATCCATTAAGCAATAACTCTCCATTCCCTTCTCCCCCAGTCCCTGGCAACATTTAATCTACTTTCTGTCTCTTTGAATTTGCCTATTCTAGATACTGCATATAATGGAATCATACAATAGATGGTCCTTTGTGGCTGGTTTCTTTCACTTAACATGATGTTTTCAAGGTTCATCCACGTTGTAGCATGTATCAGTACTTCACACCTTTTCATCAATGAATAATATTCCATTGTATGTATATACAACATTTTGCTTATTGGTCCATCTGTTAATGAAAGAAATATTTGTTTTTCAAAATGCTATGAGAGATTACTATCACGAGATTTAATCAGTGAATTTGGTGAGCTGAACCTGGCTACTCTATTGTCCACATCTTTCTGTGTTTTAGACACAGGAAATCAGTCCCCCTGTTTGCCTAGTCATAGATCATTTATTTAGTGCTAATCCCACGAAATAAGAGAGAGAGGACTTCCCTGGTGGCGCAGTGGTTAAGAACCTGCCTGCTATGCAGGGGACACGGGTGTGAGCCCTGGTCCGGGAAGATCACACATGCTGCAGAGCAACAAAGCCCGTGCGTCACAACTACTGAGCCTGTGCTCTAGAGGCCGTGAGCTACAACTACTGAGCCCACGAGCCACAACTACTGAAGCCTGTGATCCTAGAGCCCGTGCTCTGCAACAAGAGAAGCCACCGCAATGAGAAGCCCGCGCACCACGACGAAGAGTAGCCCCTGCTCACCGCAACTAGCGAAAGTACGTGCACAGCAACGAACAACCAACGCAGCCAAAAAATAAATAAATAAATAAAGATAAGAGCGAGATCTCAACACATATATACTATCACAAAGAAAGAGGGATGTTGCCGAGAGCCCTTGCACAAGAAGTTCTGGAAATGACCATTAGATTCAGGGTATCTGGGGGTGGGGCTCTGTAATCAATGGACTTGATGGGTCAGAAATGAGAAGGTCAGGTACACCACCCAGGGCTGGGTGACCGGGTGATCAGGAGGTGTCCTGCTGCAAAGCCCAGAAGCGGTCAAGCACAAGGGTAGGTGGCAGCAGGCGTCTGGACAAAGGGAGCCATTGAGGTCCTGAGGTGATTAACTGTGTGTCAGCTTGACTTGGCTAGAGGGCCCAGCTGTTTGGTTAAACTCTAATCTAGATGTTGCCATGAGGGTATTTTGTAGACGTGAGTAACACTTGCAATCAGTAAGGTTTAAGCAAACGAGATGGTGGGCCTCATCCCATCAAGTGAAGATCTTTAAGAGAAAACTCAAGGATAGAAACCCTGCTAGAGTCTCCAGCCTGTCCACCTGCCCCGTGGATTTCAGACTTGCCAGCCTGACAATCATGTAGCCAATTCCTTAAAATAAGTTTCTCTCTATCCATCCTTTATATACACCTCTGGAGAACCTTGACTCGTACAAGTGCACACAGGTAAATATTTCTGGGAAAACAAGTCAGGAAACAGTGCAGGGGAGCAAGGTCACGGATGCACCTGGAGGACAAGGGAAGAACGTGGTCCTGGGAACGAGCCGGAAGCTCAGGTGACTTGACCCAGAGCGTCCTTCTCCCCTTGCCCAGGAGTCAGGCCAGCAGTAGCCCTGGGGGAGCTCGTGCTCCACTGGTGTGGGGAACAGCAACCCAGTAGGGACACGTGTAAAGCACCATTCCCGGCGGTGAAGAGGGAAACCCTGCAGGGGAGGACAGAGTGACCTGCTGGCGGCCGTTTGAGGCAGGCTATCAGGGAAGGCAACAGCTGACCAGAACGGGGAAAAGCAGGAAAGGGTCTCGCAGTGGCTCTGCGGGGGGCACCCCTCAGGGGAGGGGCAGAAAGGCAGCCCTGATGCGGGAGGAGGTTTGGACGGAGAATGGGCACGTGTGGTCAAAGTAGGGAAGCAGCAGAGGGTGGGGTGGCGTCCAGAGGCCCCGGGGCCATGACGGGGGTCTGTCCTGTTCTGTGTGCGGTGGGAAATAGTACAGCCTTTGTGCAGCAAAATGGTGCTTGGGGGAATCCTGCTGTAGGCATCGGGCAGGGGGGAAGAAAAAGGTTGCAGCCCCCCACTGAGGGGCGGGGGCCCTACATTCGGTGGACATGGCTGGGGGAGGGCTCAGATCTGGGGGGACAGTCTCCGTGGGGGGCAGAGACATGGAGGGATGGGCGCCTAGGGCATCGGTGACTGGGGTGGAAAGCTTGGGACAGGAGCAGCTGGGGGGCAGCCAGATTCTCCAAGAAACGAAGGGGAGGGGAAGGAGGCAAACGGAGAAAGCAGGAGGATTCGTGAGCCCCGCTTCACTTCAGACAAGGGCGGAGCGTTCTCTCACTTCATCCTGATAGGATGAGACCCACTAATGGGAAGAAGGTACGACGTTGCGCTGCAGTCTGTTTCATTCACGGAGTTGAAACACGCCGCCCGATTCCCCCGTTGTTCTTTGTATCTCACGATACAGATCTCAATCGGTGGAATGGAATCCAGGAGGAAGCACCCCCACCAAACGCACGCCCACCCCCCTTCTCCCTGGGCAGAGTTCAAGGAGGGATTCTCACTTCAATTCCCATATCTCAGATAAAAAGGATTCCGTGTTAGCCTATGATTTCCTGCAGTGAGTTCAAAGCCCCTCACAGACCTGGAGATGATGAATATCCCGGAAGAACAGTTCATCACGGGCACCATACCGTCAACGAAAACAAAGTTGACCCTGGGCATGTAAGCGACCTCCCCTGTACCTTGGGTGAATCCATGGCAGACAGCAGAGGCGAAGCATGTGACACCTGTGTGACAACGTGGCTCTCACCACCTCCTGTGCTTCTCCTCTTAAGAAAACACCAGGGGCTTCCCTGGTGGCGCAGTGGTTGAGAGTCCGCCTGCCGATGCGGGGGACACGGGTTCGTGCCCCAGTCCGGGAAGATCCCACATGCCGCGGAGCGGCCGGGCCCGTGAGCCATGGCCTCTGAGCCTGCGCGTCCGGAGCCTGTGCTCCGCAACAGGAGAGGCCACAACAGTGAGAGGTCCGCGTACCGCAAAAAATAAATAAATAAAACACCATATTCTGATGGGTACCCTTCTTAGGAATGGGTTGATGTGCAGTTATGAATTGATTTTAGCTCTTGGGGAGAGTTTTGAAAGGATTATTTGAAATATTAATGAAATATTTTTCAAAAACCTTCGTGAGGTCTCAGCAATGACTCTCACAGTGGTGATGATATGCAGCTGTCCTCTCATTAAAAATGCGCATGAAAGGATGCTATATTTTTTAATGATTTGCCGTGCCTCTGAATCGTGTTCTGTCCTCTGCGCTTTGATGCAGACGTTTAGGTGGGAGTGTCATGGGAAGCAGACCCTCTGATGTGGCTCACAGGCAGGTTGGGGGATTCGTCTGCTGGCGTCCCTGTAGGCTCAGCCTCCCTGTTAGGGCTGCCATTCACGGTGTGAGAGAGGATTCTTAATCGTTAGAAAGTGGCTGGAAAAGTGAAAGTTCTATGTTAATGTAAAGAAAACCAACACCTTCATTATCCTTTTTCATTTTTTATCTTAGGAAAACCTAGCTGAGTCATCAAGCCTGTCATCCGCTATCTGTGGGGCACAGGAATTCACACCCCAGAAACTAATGCCAGTCTTGGCTCGAAGGGAAGGCTTTATTGAGAGTGGTCGGGACCTTCCAAAACTTCAATTCCCAGCTCTGAGCTCTCAATTTCAGGCCAGTTTCAGGCCAATTTGATGAAAGAATTATAAGACAAGACCCATAACAAACATTAGGGAGATTGGTAATAAACTGGGAAGATAAGAGGGAATAAAAAACTAATCTTGGGGTAGCAGAGAGGAGGCTTTGGGCACTTCTGGAAAAGGGGGTTGGCCCAGGTGTCAGAACACCTGAATCTTGTCCCCCTGGGCCACTTCCCTAAACCACTCGCCTAATGACTGAAGGCTCGGTGTTTCCTTTGCTCGTGTCCGAAAGAGAAACAGGAACCCCCATCTCACCTGGCCCACTTCACAGAGTTCTTAAAAGATGCAAATAAAAATAACAGGATGTGAATATGATTAACAAAAGAAGACGCACAAATTAATTACCGATATGCTTGAGGACAAGATGGTGAACAATTCCATGACCAGATTAGGAGGGCAGGGAGGGCCGACTGTCCAGATGAGAGAGGCGGGAGACTGGGCTCAAGGGGGCTGGGGTCCCATGATATCCAGGAGCACAGGGCTGGCAGGGTGATGGAGGGGAGGATGCTGCCCTGCCCATCAAGGGACACCTCCCCTGCAGGTGTCTACCTGCAGCCCCAGTGGAATTCCCTATGTTCCTGCGACGGTTGGCTTCAAAGGCTGCAGGATGGAACAAGGATGGTGGTAGCAGACTCGAGGGAGAGGCAGAGAAGCAGGAAGAAGTGGATTGGGAATTCGCTGACAGCTTTGGGCTCTCCCTGGCCCAGAAGAGGGTCAGACCCAGAGGCAAGGGGTGGGAACCGTGGTGACAACCGGGTTGATTGATCCACATGCCGGTAAAGGGCGCCACTCAGGGCTGAATGAGGAGTCTCGCACAGACGCACTTTAAATTTATACAGATGTCCTGGCAGAGGGGACCACCCCCCACCCCCTGGGGCTCCGGAGCAGACACTGTGGAAGACAGCTTGTGGAGGGGTATTCCCAAAGCTAAACATAGTCTCACCCTACAATCCAGCAATTGGTCCCCAAGATCTTTACTCAAATGAGTTGAAATTTTACACCCCCGTGAAAACCTGCCCATGGATGTTTATAGTAGCTCTATTCATAATTGCCTCAATGTGGAAGCAGCCTTGATGTCCTTCAATAGATGAATGGATACACAATACATCAAGACAGTGGAAATTCAGTGAAAAGTAAATGAGCTAGCAAGCCGTGGAAAGACATGGAGGAGACAAATGCACGTTGCTAAATGGGATAAGCCAGTTTTAAAAGTCTCCATACTGTGTGATTCCCACGTGATTCCATATGACATTCTGGAAAGGGCAAGACTGCAGAGACTGTGAAAAGCTCAGTGGCTGCAGGGGCTGGAGTAGGATGAGGGATACCTAGGTGGAGCACAGAGGACTTTCAGGGCAGTGAAATGATTCCGGATGATACTGTGACGGTGGATACGTGACATTTTCCATTTGGCAAAACCCAAATAGATGCACAATACCAGGAATGAACCTACGGTAAACTATGGGCTTTAGTTAGTTAATAATCATAATGTACTAATACTGGTTCCTCAATTGTAACAAACGTACCTCACTAATGTGAGATGTTACTAATAGGGGAAACTCCGTGAGTGTGTGTGTGTGTGTGTGTGTGTGTGTGTGCGCATGTGTAGGGGTGAGGGTTATATGGGAACTCTATACTTTTGGCTCAATTTCTCTATCAACCTAAAACTTGTCTAAAAAGTAAAGTACACTAATTTAAAAATTTTTCAAAATTTTCAATCTCGTCTCAGTCGTGATCATGGGGAAAATGAGAACGTTAGTGAATTTCCTCATACTTGTTTGCCTTTTTCTTCCAGTTTTGTGGCTTGATTTCATTTGGAGGGTGGGAGGAGGGTACCATGATCATTTGTTCGTGTTAAGGGCCTCCAGAAGTTAATGAGCACATCCATTCCCAGGGGAAGTGGAATGGTCTTTCTTCGCATACAGTAACGGCGTGTGTGATGTGGAAGCATCCAGCAAGAGCTTTTTCTGCAGTATGGCATGTTATGACCAGAATATAGTCATGGCAGGTGCATTTCTCCCTCTGAGTAATGAAAGCCCCGGTTCTCCAGTAATTTGGAAGGGCGGGAATGAGGAGGTGATGGGAAGGGTCGCCCGCTGTCAGACCCTAATCCATGACATCACCAAGCTTCCACCTCGGTCAGCGAAAGGAGCTACTGGTATAGAACTGTCTTTGCTATACATTGAGTCTGAGGGGGCCGAGGCCCGACAAGCCATCTGTGTGCCCCGCCTCTCTTTAAGGGACCATTTTTATCCCCATGAAGACAAGTTTAGTGGGAACCTCAACAGTAGTCACCGTAAAGTGGTCCACAGACGTCAAGAAGGTCCCAGACCCACAGGTGAGGGGGCTCCTCCTTGGAGACGGGGAGTGAGGCCATGGCAGGAACACTGGTGTCCCGCATCCTCCACTTCTGAGTTTCCTGCGTCTGCCTGTCTCCCCCACTTTTAAAAAATTGTAGTGAAATAAACGTAACATAAAATTTACCACCCTAACCATTTTTAAGGGCACGGTTCAGGGGCATTAAGTACCTTCACGTTGTTGTGCCAGCGTCACCCTCATCCGTGCACAGAGCCCTTTTCATCTTCCAAAACTGAAGCTCTGTCCCCAAGAAACACTAAATCCCCATTCCTCCCTCCCCCCAGTTCCTGGCCGCCACCATTCTGCTTCTGTCTCTAGGAATTTGCCTACTTTAAATACCTCACTTATGTAAAATCCTACAGTATTTGTCCCATTTCACTTAGCATAATGTCCTCCAGGCTCATCCGTGTTGTAGCACGTCAGAATTTCCGTCCTTTGAAAGATAAAAAATAGTCCGCTGTACCTATATACCACAATTTGTGTACCCATTCATCCATTAACGGACCTTCTACTTCTGCGCATCGTGAATAATGCTGCTGTGAACGTGGGGGTACAAATACCCCTTTAAGTCCATGCTTTCGATTTTTTTTTTTTTTTGATACACGGGCCTCTCACTGTTGTGGCCTCTCCCGTTGCGGAGCACAGGCTCCAGACACGCAGGCTCAGCGGCCATGGCTCACGGGCCCAGCCGCTCTGCGGCATGTGGGATTCTCCCAGACCGGGGCACAAACCCGTGTCCCCTGCATCGGCAGGAGGACTCTCAACCACTGCGCCACCAGGGAAGCCCTCGATTCTTTTGAGTATATATCTGGAAGTAAAATTGCAGGATCATGTGGTAGTTCTCTGTTCAATTTTCTGAGAAACCTCCATCCTGTCTGCCACAGCGGCTGCACCACTTTACATTTCCACCAACGGTGCACAAGGTTCCAATTTCTCCATATCTTCGCCAACATGTGTAACATTCTGTTTTTTTGATAGTAGCCATCCTGGTGGGTGTGAGCTGGTGTCTCACTGTAGTTCTGATTTGCATTTCCCTAATGGTTAGTGATGTTGAGCTCATCTTTTTTTGTGCTTATTGGCCGTCTGTATACCTTCTTTGTACCTCCCTCACTTTTAAAACTAGGAGCGGGTGGGATCCTGGGTGGTCATCACCAGGCTGCTTCTCCCTGTCTCTATGACTGCTGTGGGTCAGGCCTTCTATGAGCCCCTGGGTTTTGATCCTCAGCTTCATACCCTCTGCTTACCAACCTGCCTTCCAAATTAGACAGAAGCTCCGTTTTCTGCATCTTTATCCTGTGACTCTATACCACGTCACTTTCCAGCCTAGGTTTCTGTCTCTTCTTCCTGCATCTTCTTTTCAGTCGGGGATGTTCTGAGTCCGTGATGTTGGAAGAAACAGTTTTCTCTGCGGCTCCTTTGAAAAGTCATACCACACCTTTGTTTGCGTGGCATCTTCACTCAAAACCTTCCCCTGTCTCCACCTGCACTCTGGTCCTCACTCCCAGACCAGCAGAAAGAAAAACCACGGGAGGACCTAGCTAGTTTCCTCTCATTAACACCAATTAGGAAGGTGGAATCCAGTAGCGAAGGTAACCTGAGGAGCATGCCCTTTTTCTCTTTTCACTGTGCACTCTTATCTCTGCGTTTTTCTTCTCAGAGAATAAACGTCTACCTGCCAGCCACTCCCCCACTGCAGTAAATATCCAAGTTCAAATGTGTTTGATACTCAGCTCCTAAATTTAGTGCTTCTAAATTCAGCTAAATCCAAATGCTGCGTTCTTGTTCTTCTCGTGGAATTCAGGAATTACATTTAGAGCAACTTTGCATGTGCAGAAAATTTCTCCTAAATGCTAAACACTTAGAAACATTGCTCACAGACGAGCTGTAAGTTATCTTCACTTAAGAAAAAAAAAATCAATGGGACCAATACCTGCCTTGCAGGGTCATTGTAAAGATGAAAAGAAATCATGAATTTAAAGTGTCTGGCATGTTAGTAGCATCTCGATACGTACTTTTAATGCCAATCGGATTTTATATCATGACTCTGCAAATAATCCCTAAAATTGAATAACACACTCCAGTTTAACGGGGCTTTCTCAAGCTTTGCCTTACTCAATCTCCGTAGCAACCATGTGAGACAGTCACTGGGCCGCTAGGAAGAATGCCTATTGCAAATTATCCTGTGGTTAGAAATATTGCCATGCCGAGCCGTGTCTATCAATAAAACTTTAAGCTCTTCAAGCTGTGTCCTCTCTTTTCCCAGAGACTATGAATGGTGCAGCCTGAGTGAGCCTTTCTGATTTACTCGTGGCCAAAGGCATCAACTCTTGATATCGTTATCTTCCAATTATTCATCCGTGTCCTAGCGGAGCTGGTTTTTGTTAGTTTGAGATTTTGTTTTGTTTTGCTGCCCTTTTCCTCCTCCTTCGTCGCCTTCTCTTCAGCAATAATGATTTCTACTCAAAGCTCGCCTTTTCTGTCTACTTACATCATCTCCTAAGGACACGGAAAAGAACTGAGTTAACTGACCCATAGTGCAGGTTTAGGCAGTTTATCCTTTCTCGAGAGAGAGAACAGGAAAACCTGTTTGACCACATGACATTCATTCACCTTTGGGATTCCTGGGGGAATACTTCTGGACAAATAGTCAACCCTCACTCGATATCCATGGGGATTGGCTCCAGGATCCCCTTGGATACCGAAATCCACAGATGCTCAAACACCTTTTATAAAATGGCATAGTATTTGCATATAACCTATGCACATCCTCCCATATACTTTATCATCTCTAGATTACTTATAATACCTAATACAATGTACATGCTATGTGAATAGCTGCTGGTGTACAACAAATTCAAGTGTTGCTTTTTGGAACTTTCTGGAATTTAAAAAAATATGTTTGAAAAAAAAAAAATATGTTTGATCATCGGTGAATACACAGATGCAGAACCTGTGGATATAGAAGCGTGACCATATGAGGAAGATAAATCTTTACATCAAGAGTCTGCAATAGATACAGATGTTGCTAGAAAACTACAAGACGTTTTGGTCAAGATTGGAAGTGGATGACCTTTCCAATCCTGGAGTAAGCACAGCCTGGGCCGGAGTCAGGGTGACAAGGCCCATTCTCACTTCTGCAGGAAGAAATCTGCAGGCACCTGGAAGCCCTGCAGAGCTCTTTGGATGATTTCTGACCTCAGATGACCATCACATGGAAAAGTAGATGTATAATCCTTTCTTTGCCAGGACAGATAAGGGAAGGATGCAAGGCTTGTCAGAGGTGACCTCACTGCCTTGTGGACAAAGGAAATGATGCAATGTGGATTTGACTCAAAGAGCCTTGGAACATTCTGGAATTCTTTGACCAAATGGAAACCTCAACTAGCAAAGTGAACTCATGGAAACTTCAAATCTATTGTTTACAGATACTTTTAAATTCATGGTTTTCAGCTCATTGGCTTCAAAACCAGACACTGACACCAAATGTCAGGGACTGTTTCACAATTTCAGCTTCTTTTCCAAGACGAACAGGTGCAGCCTTTTCATCCAAAGTCACCTCTGAGCAGGCGAGTGCCACTGCCGACCCCTTAATAGACAGAGGTGAGATGTTGCAAAGATTTGTGTTTGGCTTTTCTTGTTATGGTTTTTCCATGTTTTTTATTTTCTTAACGTCTTTATTGGAGTATAATTGCTTTACAATGGTTAGTTGCTGCTGTGTAACAAAGTGATTCAGCTATACATATACATATATCCCCATATCCCCTCCCTCTTGCGTCTCCCTCCCACCTTCCCTATCCCACCCCTCCAGGTGGTCACAAAGCACCGAGCTGATCTCCCTGTGCTATGCGGCTGCTTCCCACTAGCTATCCATTTTACATTTGGTAGTGTGTGTATATGTCCATGTCCATGTTTTTTAAAGGCGATCAAACGCACCCATGGAGTCCAGAAAGTCTTTCACTTTATACATGAGCTGCTTTCCCCTAACCCTGCATAGTGCACAGCTGGGTGGGTCCCGACCCACCTTGCCCTTCCCCCAGCAGCCTCCAATCCTTTGATCCTGGCTCTCTGCGGGCTCCACGTGGTCGACCCTCTCAGCTCAGGGGGGAAGAGTAGGCTCCCACTGGACTTTTGCTTCTCTCCCCACGCCCTCCACCCAGGGCTCCTGGTCTCATCTCAGCACCCCTCCTCCTAAAGGGCATTCGGTCCTTTCCTTTTCCTTCAGGTCACAAGTTACTACTTGTTACACTTATTAACACTGTAGGCTCTCCTCTGGGAACTGATGACAGTCCGTCCTTCCAAACATCAGCTAAACGTTTAAAGCCACATTTCTGTTAAGTAGCTTGCAATTCTTTGTAGGGAACGAAGGCACAGCTTGTCCAGACAGTGTGGACAATTTAGCTGTGATCATTTTTAGGGGGCAGGAGAGTAGACGGCTTACAGGGCAAGGTCCCTAAAATTAGACCTAGACCCTTTCTCCCACCTGGATCTATCATACACATATCCTGAGTAATACCAGGACTAGGGGGTGATTTGTCACGCTAATTACCCTGTGACCCCAATGAGTTATGAAACACTAATCTAAAACCTTTACAAAGCAGACTTTTTTCTATCTTTTCATTCAGGAATACTACGTCTTGCGATTCATTTTAACCAAGGAGAAGTGGGTATGTCCAGAACTCTAGGACTGTTCTTTGAGTTTTGGATATTAAACCAACCTTGCATTCCTGAGATCCAGCTCACTAGGTCATGGTGAATGATCCCTTTTACATGTTGCTGAACTTAGTTTGCTAGTATTGTGTTGAGGATTTTTGTATCTATATTCACAAGGAATATTGGCCTGTAGTTTTCCACTTGTGATGTCTTCTTCTGGTTTTGAGGTCAGGGTAATGCCATCCTTAGAGGCTGAGTTGAGATCTGCTTTGACTCTTGCTCCCACAGCCAATTTTAATTCAGCAGCTAGAGTAATGTTTTTAATTCAGCAGCCAATTTTAATTGCCAATTTTAATTCAGCAGCTAGAGTAATGTTTTAAATGTAAACCAAGTCACATCATGCCTGACTCCCACCTCCAATGGCTGCCCATCCCGTTTACCATCCTGACCACTTGCCAGGGCCCCCAATGACTAGACCCCTGCGTGCTCCTTGACCTTTATCTCCTGCCACCTTTTCCCTTGCTCCCTTTCCTGCAGTCACACTGGTCTTTCCAAAGTTCTTCCAATCCATCATGCTACTTTCCACCTAAGTGCCTTTCTCCTGCCTGTTTCCTCTGCCTGGAATGCCATGAATGGCTCCTTCGCATCACGCAGGTCTTTGTCCAAGCATCTCTTTCTTAAAGGCCTTCTCTGAAGGGTTCACCTGACATAACATCTATTCCATGGTCACTTTCTGCCCATTACTCTGCTTAATTTTTTAAAAGCACTTATCATTTGAAATCAGTTTGTTTGTTCACTTATATATGGCTTATCTCCCCTACTATTATGTAGATTCCATGAAGGTGAGGATTTTGTCCTGTTGAATTATCAGCACCTAATGTGAGGGATGCTTAGTAGAAGCTCAGTAAATGTTTGTGGGATACATGCATAAAATAGACAAACATTTCTGTACAAAGATATTCATTACAGCATTATTTATCACGGTAACACATTTAACAGTACATAAATGCCCAACAGGCGAGGAAGAGTCAAATCAGGGATAGTGTATCCATAGGGTGGAACATTATGTGGTCATTTAAAGTGGTGTTTAGAAAACTTTACATGGGAAAGTGTGCGTGGTATAATGTTACACCAAAAAAATCAGGTTATAGCTCTATATACAGTTTAGCCTAATTATATTTTATGTTGTAAACATATATTTATAAAAAGAAATGTGAAAATAAAGGGAGAAACAGAAAAAACAGTGACAGTCTCTGAGTGGTGCATTATGGGCAATTTCAACGTTTTTTTTTTATACTCTTTTGTATGTTCTAAATTTTCTCTGACATGCATGCATTATTTTAATAACAAAATATTTTAAAAATTATGACTAATATGATATATTTGGAGAATAAAAATTTTCAAGTGGGAAGACATACTGTCTCTCCTGAGTTGAAGTGTTTCCCTGTAATGATCTTCTAAGTAGAAGTTTCTAAAATGAATCTGAATATGTGGTGGATTAGTGGCTTCCTGTGTGCTTTTTTCACCCCGCTTGATTGAAGCAAGGAGGTCCAGGAGATGGTTTGGTTTGTTCTTTTTATAATGCACATTGGTTCTTTTTATAAAGGTCCACCTAGCCCTTCTCCCCTTCAGATTCTAACTCCAGAGACGAGACCTTGTTCCACATAGCCTTCCATCCCCTGCAGAATCTACACAGCACTCTGCGCCCCACTCCTCACTAACGATGCTGGTAACACCAAGTACAGACCTACCCTCACCGGCCTTGCTCTGTAGCCTCAACTTGCTGCGAACGGAGACGGCAAAGGGCCTTCCTGTTCGATCTCAGAGCCTGAGGAGCCCCCAATACACGTTCCTGTGCTTTACCTGCAGCAAAAGCTTCTGTATGTATGATGCCAAGGAACCGTGCTAAGGACCCTGCCTGCTCTCAGTGAAGAGGGAGCCCTCTCAGCGCAGGGCTGGCCATAAAAGAAGACCTAGGAAGGCTCTGCCCCTGTGTACAGACTCTTCCCCTTCCTCTTCCCTTCCCCAATGCCTGAAGCATCTCTCCAGTTCCAGACTTGCTCTCTCTTTCACCATGCCCAGTGCCAACGGATGCCATGGAAACAGCTGCCGCAGTGGTCAGGGAGGCTAGTTGGAGCTTCTGCTCTGCAGAATGATTCATTTCTTAAGAAAGAACGATGCTCTCTCCTGTGGAAAGGCCCCATCCCTGCAGCGGGCCCAAGCTGACCTGCACAGGATCCCTCCGACAGCGGATGTCATCACTGTGGTGCAGAGTACAGCAACCTGTCTGCACTGTTTTGAAGACATGGCAACATTCAAAGGTTTTTGCTTAAGACACAGGCTCAAGCTGAGCTCCTAAGACTGTGTTTATTCAGAAGCTGAAGCATTCAATAGACTCATGAAGACTGTGTGTGATCTTTCTTTTTCACCTGCCAGTATGTTTTCCTCCATGACAATTACCAGGCCTCTAGAATCTCTTAAGAGTTTAAGGAATTCCAGGAAGGAACCAAGCATCCAGGAATACCCTAGAAGCAGCCAAAGGTTGCGGAACAAAATCCTGGTCAGCATCGGAAAGGACTAGGGAGCCATTCAAGGAGCTCTGGCTGCTCCCAGACAGGAGAGGGGCCTTTTAATATTTTTTTAATTAGAAAAAATGTTTATTTTATATTGGAGTATAGTTCATTAACAATGCTGTGTTAGTTTCAGGTGTACAGCAAAGTGATTCGGTTATACATATACATATACATGTATCTATTCTTTTTCAAATTCTTTTCCCATCTAGGTTATTACAGAGTACTGAGCAGAGTTTCTTATGCTACACAGTAGGTGCTTGTTGGTAGAGGGGATTTTTAAATGTTTTCTTCTCAGACTCCCTCCTTAAATTGCCTGTAAAATTAAATTAGCCAAGACATTTTCTCTTAAATGAGTAAAGTGGGCTGACATTAGCAACAATCGCTAACAGGGAGCACGTTTTACACCAGACATTGTGTAGACATATGGCCCCACCTTGCTCAGAGTAAAAGCCCAAGTCTTCCATTGGATCTAAAGGCCGCAGGTGACCACCCCCACCCCCCCTACCCTTCCATCCCCTCCCCCGTCCCAGCTCCTGCCCGTTCCTCTCCAGCTCCTGGTCTCCATGTCCCTCCTCCTCAGGGCCGTTGCACCTGCCCTTGTCTCAGGCTGCATGTCCCCTCCCCAGACTCTATGCACAGAGCTCCCACTAGGATGCCTATTCATTGCACAGTGGTCCTCGGTCTCCGTGCATAAAATCTCCTCCTGCCCCAGCACCACCTTTACCTCCAGCCCTACCTGGTGGTTCTCCACTCGTGATTTCAGTCTTGCTTTGTTTTCTCCTAGAAGGATGTACACCCTGGGAAGGTGAGGTTTTGAGCAAGCTCCCCGGGTGACCTTCACGGCACTTGGAGGGAGAGCGGCTCATTGCCCCACCTGCTCAGGGGGACCTGGGCCCCGAGCTGGCTGGCATCACAACGCAGGAGGATGCTCCACAGTCTGCCTCGTTATGAAGCAGGAAAGTGCAGAAGAAGGCATAGCAGTGTCTGGTGGGGACCAGGTGTCCGAAGGTCCCCTATACTCCTTAGAACCTAGCAAACAGGGGCCTGGACTCTCCAAGCTGCACAGCTGATAAATGTCCCAAACCCTCACTAGGATATCTACACATTTCTTTGGGACTTACACTCTCGTGGGCTCTGTGTTTTTCATTGCCGCATAGCAAATTGCCACAAACTTAAGGACTTAACACAGACGCGTGACCTCACAACTTCCCGGGGTCAGGAGTCCAGCATGTTGTAGCTGGGTCCGCGGCTCAGACGCTCACAAAGCTGAGATCCAGATGTGGGGACCGGGGACAGGGGCCCCCACCAAGTCACTCGCCTGCCACGATGTGGCCCTGGTGGTCTGGGGAGGAGATGCTGCTCCCAGAGACGCTGTCCTGAGACACTGCTGGACACCATGCCCGACCCTGACCTCCCTGTGCTCACGCCCACGTCCTGGCCAGGGCTGGAGGGTGACAGCAGAACGGAGGCCGCTCCACAGAGGCACCTCGCTTCCCATCCCAGGCAGAGGCTGCAGTGGTCTCTGTGGGGAGGGGGTGGGGCAGGGCCGGGGGCAACCAGGGAGGTGTGGAAGCCAAGCCCCTGGCCCATGCTCCATCCTCCCATCAGACATCACCTAGTTCTCAACCTTCAGATTTTTCTGACCACCTCAGACCTAACCAGAACCTCCGTGGCAGTGATGGTGGTGGTGGGGGGTTGGACACTGCGTCACAATCCTTATGACACAGGGCCTATTTGGGAAGCACGGTTCCCCTGCTGAAGGCATAGCATGAAATACTTCCTCTGCCTATTTTTAGTGACCCTGACCTCTGCAGTCCCATTAGACCAGGGACAGGCATGTGGCCCAAGGACAAGAAACCTGCATCAGTCCAGCACCCTACCGCGTAGCTTCACACAGAAAGGGCCCAACTGGGAAAACAGGCTGTTACCCTGTGCATTCAGAATGCCTTTTTCCAGGAATGCACACGGAGAGAAATCAGCTGAGTCACGTTCACGCGGTGTGCTTGGGATGAGCGGATGCGGCCTTGTGAGGGACCCCCCCCCCGGAACCCCCCCCCCGAGCCCTTGGTCAATTAACAGTTCAGCTGCTGGACCCTTAAAACTCTCATTCGGAGCTTAACCCAGTTCAGCCTCTTGGCAAAATGGCCCCATGTTCAAGATCCTTGCCATTCTTATTTCCAAGGTTTTCCTTACTTCTTCTGATGTAACCTAAATGAGTCTCTGCCACCAGGAGATCTTTCCCTTTTGACAGATGAGAAAGCTGATGTTCAGGCTGGTTGAGTGACGGGCCTAACGTCATAAGCATAGGCTGATTCCAAAGTTCAGCGGGGACTGCCACCCTGAAGACAGCAACACGCAGAATGGTGACCACTGGCGGGGAGGGCAAAGGGGAGAGTAGAGCAGAGGCTGCTGAACTTCCTTGGTAAATCGTATTCCCGACCCGAGACCAGGAGGAGGGTCAGTGCCTGAGCTCCCCACCACCCTGGCTGGACTGAGGTCTGCTCTGATAAAGGGGCTTCTCCTCTGAAGCTGCTTCCTGCCTGCAGTGCCCACCACAGCCTCGTGGCGGCGCTGGAGGGGCCTTCTGCGTAGCCCCTGGCAATGACAGCGGCCGTCTGGTGCTACAGCTGCTGAGAAGGAATTTTCTTGTTGCTCTCTAGTGATCAAAAGTGGAGAAGGCAGGGCTTCCCTGGTGGCGCAGTGGTTGGGAGTCCCCCTGCCGATGCAGGGGACGCGGGTTCGTGCCCCGGTCCGGGAAGATCCCACATGCCGCGGAGCGGCTGGGCCCGTGAGCCATGGCCGCTGAGCCTGCGCGTCCGGAGCCTGTGCTCCGCAACGGGAGAGGCCACAACAGTGAGAGGCCCGCGTAGCAAAAAAAAAAAAAGTGGAGAAGGCAGCCCCCTGGCTGAGATTGTGGATGGGGGCCCAGGCATTGGCTCCTCCAAGAAGGCTGCGGGGAGAGAGCTGGTTCTGATGCCTCTACTCCTCTTGCTCCTCTGACTTCAATGGCCATTTGTGGTTCACGCACACAGATCTCCAGGATCTTTTTAGAATTATTCATCCACAGTAACTTTCCCGCTGGGGTTTGACAAGAGTCGCTTGATGTGAATTTTAACCACATCCTTAGCAGTCCATGCTGTTGACCAGGCTCCAGCTACATAGAGACTGGGAAGTGACTGGTGGGATTTCTGACACCGAGCCCTGAGGGCTTGTCTTGGGGTCCAGTTTCGATCAATTGCTTGAATATCCTGCCCCATGTGGGAGAGCCAGTCCAGAAGGAAAGAAGCACCTGCCCTTTCCATCTGTCATGTGCAAAATGTTTGTTTGCCCTGACTAATGGCTCACCTTGGGTCCTGGGTATTTGTTTCTAATTCTCCTCCTCGGATTGAACCTGTTTTAGAAAACAGATTATGTGCAATATTGCAGAAGTTCACTTTTTTCCAATAAACCAAAGTATTAAATCTAAAGTGATAACCTTTAAAAGATCCAATACCCTTGGGAAACTGAAGGTGCTGAATGAGGCTCTGAAGCCTTGAGAATTTGCCTTCCGAGGCCTTTGGGGATCCAGTGACAGCATTTTTCTCATCTCAAGTCTCAGATTTCTAGGACAGAGGCAAAGGATGTGACTAAGACAGATGACTGCGGATTACTTTTTAATTCATAAAAATGAACACCGAATTTCCACTTCCTTTAGCTAAATTGAGTTTTCCCACTGGGGAGCACACCACGAATTGGTTGCATGGGGCCGCAAGAAGTAGCGGAGCTTGGCCTGGCCCACCAGGGTAGGTGGACTGCGGTGCTCAGCCCTCGAGTCCAGCAAGCCCAGGACTTCCTGCAGAAACACAGGGGCCGAGCAGGCTCGCGGTGCCAAGGCAGTCCTCACTCTCCCTTCAAGTGCCAGGCATAAGCTTACGAATGAAAGACAGAGGGCCCGTGAGCAGTGGGCCTCTGTGCCCTGATGAACATGAATATCTTGGGAATGAGCTGCTCTTTCCACATTTGCCTACCAGTCTTCTCTTGGCTGTGGTATCAAGGGCAGCATAAGATAGTTGCCCAGCCAAGAGGTCTAATAGCCTGGAAGGTAGGATTCACTGGCTTTCTACATCATCAACATCATCAACACCGTTATCATCACCATCACCACCACCACTATCACCAGCATCACCATCACCATCACCACCATCATCGTCACCATCATCATCACCATCATCACCAGCATCCCCACCACCAGCATCACCATCATCATCACCATCATCATCACCATCATCACCGTCATCCCCACCACCAGCATCACCATCACCCTCACCACCATTGTGGTCCATCGTAGTTACAGTCATCGCCCTCACTGGCACCCCTTACTTTCATGCCAATGTAGGGAGCGTTGTCCAATATCAAAATCTAATTTCAAAAAAAAAAAAATCTAATTTCATCTTTGTAACACCCTGTAGGTGAAAACAGCAGAGGCAGTTATGGCATTTCCCAGGAGAGGGGGCTAAACCTCAGAGTGATGGACATATTTGTCTTTCTCACTCTAAACCTCAAAGAACCTTACCCAGGGTGTGACTCTTGAGCTGACATTAGGAAGTGTTTGTCAGGCAGAAGGTGGGAAAAGAGTGTGTGGTGTATGGTGTGTGATGTGTGTGTAATGTGTATGTGTGTGACGGTCTGTGAGTGTGTGTGGTGTGTGTGTATGAGAATGAGCGTGTGAGAGCGTTCAGTGTACGTAGCATGTGCGTGGAAGTGTGTGAGTGTGGGGGGGGTGTGTGTGTGTGTGTGTGTGTGTGAGTGTGTGTGTGTGTGTGTGTGTGTGTGTGTGTGTGTGTGTGTGTGTGTCCCAAGCAAAGGGAAGAGGGGACGGCCTGAAGCGAAGCTCCCGGATGACTTCCGTTCCTGCCAGCTGCTCTTTCTGAAGTGTCATCTGGCGGTGTCACATCCTCATCGCGCCCTGTTGCAGTCCCTGCTTCCAGGCAGGGCAGAGTCTGGGCCCACCCAGCCTGCGCCCCTCCTCCTTTAAAGCCTCT
This sequence comes from Aethalodelphis obliquidens, assembly GCF_003676395.1. Lineage (NCBI taxonomy): Eukaryota > Metazoa > Chordata > Mammalia > Artiodactyla > Delphinidae > Aethalodelphis > Aethalodelphis obliquidens. Next base: position 5,276,101 of record NW_020837946.1, read on the forward strand.
GTAACGCCCGCTCCCTGAGCCGCTCTAAACCCTGCACGGGCAGGCCTCTCTGTGAATGTCACCTCCTGCTTCCTCTAGCCTGCCTGCTGCTGGGTGTCCTCCTCCGCGGGGCACGGCCTCAGTCCCTGCCCTGAGCCCGGCCACAGCTGGTGCCGGTTCTGTCCCGAGCCCCTCGGCCTGAGCCTCCCCTGCTGCCGGGTTCCCAAGGCCGGGCACGTGGGGGCCAGCCGGTCAGTAGTGGCGGCCTTTGCATGGGGGCTGAGGGCCATCCTGGGAAAGCCTCACGTTGTTCCCTCTGCTGGGGTCAGACTCATGTCCACTGATGGGGCAAACGGCCAGGCTTCTGTTCAGGGACCTGCGGGCAGAAGGAGGCCAGAAGGGCCAGTGGGGAGAGACTCCCTCGGAAGTGGGGGAGCAGGACCCAGTAGCCAAATCGAGGCTGTCAGCGGGACAGGGATTCTGAGAACAGCATCCTGGATGTGGACCAACCATGACTGTCTCTCCCTGGAGGAGGAGGCAGCAAGTGACACTGGAGGGCTGTGTCCCTGCTCTCACCCACCGGAGCTGCCCTGACATGGTACCTCATGCTGGAGGCTGAAACAACAGAAACGTCTCATCTCACAGCCTGCAGTCTGCCAGTCCAAGATCACAGGGTCACCAGGGTTGGTTCCTTCCTGGGGATGTGAGGAAGGACCTGTTCCTGCCTCTCTCCTTGGCTTGTGAACTGCAGTCTTCTCCCTGTGCATTTTCACACCGCCTTCCTTCTGTGCAAGTCCGTCTCTGAGTTCAAATCCTCCCTTTTTATAAGGACACCAGTCATATTGGCTTAGGCCCACCTTGCTCTAGTATGACCTCATCTTAACTAATTCCGTTGGCAAGGACCGTATCTCCAGATGAAGTCACATGGCAGGTATGCAATTTGCAAAAACATAAATAAGGCGAGCTTGGTCAGTGAAGGCAGGTTACAAGCGGTGGGGTTTTTAATAAGCTGTAAGAAGAGCTTAGGAATTTCTTCTAGTCACCAGTTTCTGTTAACCCTGTTGGGCACAGTTTCAGCTGTGGGATGGGGTGACAAGGTCAAAGAGTGGGGCCATAGTTTATTTTTCTGGAAACAAGTGTTGGAAAATCATGGGAAGTAAGATCAGTGTACGGGGTCTACTCCTATACATCAAGGATCTGCCAGGTTTTCCCGTAAGAACCAGATAGTAAAAATTTCAGGCTCTGTGAGCCACACGTGGTCTCTGTCAAAACTATTCAACTGTGCTGTTGTGGTGTGAAAACAGCTGTAGAAATACACAGAGGAATGAGTGTTCCAATAAAACTTTATTGATGGGTGTTGAGATTTGATTTTCTTATAATTCTCACGTCATGAAATATCGTTCTTTTGACTTTTTTCCCCAACTGTTTTAGTCCATTTGGGCCGGCACAACAGAATACCACAGACTGGGAGGCTTACAAACGACAGCAATTTATTTCTCACAGTTCTGGAGGCTGGAAGTCCAAGGTCAAGGTGCCTGCAGATTCAGTGTCTGGTGAGACACTGCTTCCTGGTTCATGGACAGCTGTCTTCTCCCTGTAACAGGTGAGACACTGCCTCCTGGTTCATGGACGGCTGTCTTCTCCCTGTAACAGGTGAGACACTGCCTCCTGGTTCATGGACGGCTGTCTTCTCCCTGTAACATGGCTCTCTTTTTTTTCCTCCCAATTTTATTGAGATATAATTGACATATAAATTTTGTATTAGTTTAAGGTGCACAATATAATGATTTGATACATTTATATATTGTAAAATGATCACCACAATAAATTTAGTTAACATCTATCACCTCACGTAATTACAATTTTTTTTCTTGTGATGAGAACCTTTAAGTTTTCAAACACACAGTACAGTATTTTCAACAGTAGTCACCATGCTGTCCATTACATCCCCTGACGGCCAGGCTGGAGGCCTCTCCTGGGAGCACACCCTATGTGCCTGTGTGTGTCTGAAATAAAGCCTGAAACGTCTTTGAAGCTCTGGGTGTTACAACAAAATGTGCACAATTGGCTCAATTTACTTAACAGACATTTAGTAATAATTCAAGCACGAGATAAAGCAAATACTCGGAATATTGTGCAAACCAGGTTGTCAATCTGCAAAATATGCTCAGATAATGCTTTTGTGCTTTTTAAATAATACCAGTAACAAACGTTTTCTGCAGAAGGATAAAAATAAGCTGAAAGAGGGCTCAGGCCCCCGGGGGTCGGGTAGCTTGTCCTAAGGCCCCTCTCCGGAGGCTGGCCCAGCTGCTCTGCCCCCTCCCCCCATGAGGAGCCGCTCTCTGATGCTGACCCCTCCAGCCTCTCATGGACCACTACGTTCATCATTCCTGCTCCCGAGGAGCTGTGATGTGATCAAGACACAGCACCCCCCGCGTGGCTGGACTGTCTGGATTGCGATTTTATGTGGACCTTGGCCTTCAGAACATATATCTCTTGTCTTTTGTAATTTGTCCTGATATCCCAGGGCTAGTATTCTTCTGGCCATCCTCCCTGAGTGTCATCCAGGAAACACCAGCCTCTCCTGTTGTTTCTGTGACCTCCCAGATCGGAGGTCAGGGATCTCTTCCTCCTTCGCCTGGCCTGGCCAACCCCACTTCACTCGGGGCTTCAGGGAAGACCCTGCCCAGGGCCCTGCCGGCGTGAAGATGCTTGGTTTTGAAGCTCTGGGTGGAATCCAGTCTAGAATTCTCCACTCTCTCATTGCACACACTAGACAGGATGCATTTGGATGAGAGAGCGCCCTTTAAACCAGTAATATCCCCTCAAGGGGCTACACCTCGGGGCTCTGGTGAGAGAATTTATTCCAATCCCAAAGTTCAGCAGGGCTCCGGAAACCAGCTCTGATGGAGGCAGGAAGCTTGGGGTACAGTAGACGTTTTGAAAATCCGGAGGGCAGTTCAAGGGCACTGGCACCTCGAGGGGGGGCAGGGCAAAGATCTCACCCCGTTACCACTTTGCTCAGGGCTGTGCAGGCCACGGGGCAGTGCCTTTCTGTCTGCATCTTTCCTCCCTCCCATCAGCCAGCTGGTTGGTGCTTAAAATCCCAAGCCCCTCCAGGAGAATGAAAACATTCAGCCTCCACCCTCCCACCTTCTCTCCCGTTCTCCCATCTCCATGTCTCGAGGTAGAATCCCCTCCTCACAAAGAGGTGTGGACAGAAAGTGGGAAAGTAGAGAGACAGGTGGCCACAGATGGGCTGGACGCCTCTGGCCCTCCCGCCTCCGTGCCCCCCTCCACTTCCTCTTTGCTCATTCGTGGTTCAGTGCCAGAGGAGAAGTCATTTGCGGGTGCAGGCTTGGTCCTGGGCTCTCCTCTCGGTATTTCTGTAGTGGTGGTTGAATTTGCCAAGAAAGGACTCCTTTCTTAGGATAATCAACACTTGGAGGGAAAAAACCATCATATTCTGGTTGTGCGTCTTTGGAAGTCAGGCTTAGAATCAGCAAGGGTTGCTGAGTACTCCCACTGCTAGATGCGCTCCCTCCATCTCTCTCTCCTCCCCCTCCCCTCCCCCCTCCCTCCCCCTCCCCCCTCAGCTTCCTCCTCCCTCCTGCCTCCCCTCCCCCCTCCCCCTTCTCTCTCCAGCTTTTGTGTCTCCCCCCATTGCCCTCCCCTCCCTCTCCCCTCCCCCTCCCCCTCCCTGGGCCGCAATGTTGTTTCATCCGGTCCCCATATATGGGCTTTGGCTTGGGGACAGCATCTTCCGCCTGGGGAGCTGCCTGGACCATCACTCACGAGCCGCACGCTGTTCATGAAGAAGGAAGTTATTTCACGTGCTCCCTGTTGCCAAGGCAACCACTTCCTTAGGATCCAAAACATTAATACCTCTCTCCCTTGCATCTATTTTCTGGTCAGGTTTTTTCCTGTAGTGACATCTAGTGACGGCAGGGAAAACCCCCCATGATTTATGCCTGGCCTTGGTGGCTATAGAGCAGGAGAGCGCAGGTGACCCTCCAGGCGCTGACACCCCCGCCCTGCCTGACACGGGGCTCCTCCAGCCCCTCATCTCCCTGGGAGCCTCTGTCCTGAGACCTAAGGGCACACGCCGCTGACATTTCAACATGAGTTCAGTAGCTGCTTCAGGCAATGGGTTCTCAGCATAATAGCGTTTAAAATGTGCTTCTGCACTTTAGCTGGTGTATGGTAACCTTGGCATGGCCATGCACGTATTTCTATTTTGTGACTTATTCCAGATCTGAGGGTGCCTTTTTCTACGTCTAGCACGAATCTGGACTTCCTCTTTCAGGTGTCAAATCACCTGCTGCTAGAGGGATGCAGACAGACCTGACCATCAAGCAAAGGATGCTGGCATATGTGGTCACGTGACATGTAACTGATGATGGTGATACAACACTTCATTAGTCAGACCCCACCAGTGACCTTGAGCAGGGACATGTGGGGACACAACACCGATAGAATCTTCCCGCAGGCCAGGTGCCTCCCATCTCAGGAGGAACAGCCCAATCATTTCTCATGGGAACCCAGGAGGCGTGGTCACCAGCCCAGAAGGAACTCAGGACCTGGAAGGTCCTTCTGTTTCCGGGAGACCGTTTCCCTGGGTCAGCCTGTTTCTACCATTGTCTGCCACGTGGGAGGTTCCACCAATGGCCACAGTTCTTCACACCTCCTGGTATCCTCACCCTTGGCAGGATGACTCTGCTGCTTGTCCCATCAAGAGGTGGGGTCAGCTAACTTCCCACTGAGTTGAAAACTGCTGAGCACTGGGTAAACAAGACAAAACAACTCAGACATGTGAAGAGCTGGGGGAAAGATCATTCCAGACTCAAGGGATGTTCGTTGATGAGAAGGATGGAGGTGGGAAAGGGCTCAGCAAAAGGTGCTGGATGAGGGCAAGGATGCCACTGAAAGTGCTGACAGACTTCAGATGCGCAGAGTGACGTGATCCAACCTAGGTTTGTAAAATATCCCTCTGGATACGTGTACAGAGCAGACTAGAGAGGAGAGAGGACTTCGTCGCTGAGGTCCAGACGAGAGAGGTGGTGCTTGGACTAGGTGAGTGTCGGCAGAGACGGGGACAACAAAAGAGATTCCAGATCTGCTGTGAAGTGGAACCTGCATCCCAGGTAGTGAACTGCATGAACAGCATCCCACGGTAATGAACTGGAGGTAGAACCTGCAGGGATGCAGCACTGAATGGTTTGGTGGGTGTGCAGGAGGTTGTTGAGATGCTGGGTGACAGCTGGAGTGAACAAGTGGGTGGTGGTGCGACTTGCTGGGATGGGGAAGGCCAGGGAAGGAGCAGGTGGGAAGTAGGAAGAGAAGAGGTGGGTTTTGCCACACAAAGCTGGAGGTGTCTCTGAAATGAAACGGAAATGGAAATATCCAGAGAGTCGTATCAGATACGCAATTGGATCTATGATCTTGGAACTCAGAGGGAAGCCATGGACCGGAGATGTAAATTCGGAGATCATTAACATATAAATGGTTTTGAAAGCCTGAGTGCAAGTTATCAAATTAACATATTCATGTCGCTTGCATTTGTACTCTTTTGAATATTATGACCCAGGCTGTATCCATCAGGTCCTAGCAGGCAGACAGCATCCTCAAATTAGGACAATTTGATAAAGATTTAATGAATGTGGTGGGCTGTATAATGGCCCCTAAAAATATCAGATCCTCATGCCTGGAACCTGTAAACGTTCCCTTAGATGGCAAAGACTCGCAGATGTGATGAGGGGTCGTGAGACAGGGAGATTCTCCTAGATTGTGCCGGTGGTCCCTGAATGCAATCACAAGTGTCCTTACAAGAGAGAGGTGGAGGGAGCTTTGACTACAGACAAAGGAGAATGAACATGATCCCGGAGGGAGAGATTGGATTTGCGTGGCCGCAAGCCTGGGAATGCCAGCGGCCACCAGAAGCTGGAAGTGGCAAGGGACACATTCTTCCCTGAAGCGATACTGACTTTGGACTTCTGACCTCTGGAATTGTGAAGGTCTTGTTTTAAGCTCCTAAGTTTGTGGTAATTTGTCTCTGCAGCAATAGGAAACTAATACAGTGGAGGAACTATTTACACAGGTTTGGACCCCATGTGGGGAAATAATAAGGCAGCCTCCTGGAGCCCGAGGCAGGGGGAGATGGGAGGAGGGGACCTGGGAGACGGGAGGGAGGCCGAAGGGAGCAATCCAGCTCCGGCCAAGCGTGGGGGGAGGGATGGTGGCGACTGGCTGGTACATGGTAAAGGGCACGATAAGAAAACTTTCTAGAGATGTGAAGCATTTCTATGGCAGATTTTATTCTGAGATAACTGGAAAATATCGGTCCAGTTTTTTATTAGAAAAGGCAGTTATTTGTTTTTATGAAATTTCATAGAATTAATAGAGTGCCGCCAAGAGACGTGAAACAGCGGAACTTCGCCTGAATGTTCGCGTGTCCTTGTGACCCTTTGGCCACATCACAGCTTTCCCTCGCTCAAGTATCACATGATATCACTTCTATGTGGAATCTAGAAAAACGATACAGATGAACTTATTTGCAAAGCAGAAATAGAGACACAGATGTGGAGAACAAAGGTATGGACACCAAGGGGGGTACGGGTGGGTGTTGGGATGAACTGGGAGGTTGGGATTGACATATATACATGACTACGTGTAAAATAGGTAACTCATGAGAACCTACCGTGTAGCACGGGGAACTCTACTCACTGCTCTGTGGTGACCTCAATGCGAAGGAAATCCAGATAAGAGGGGATATAGGTATAGGTATGGCTGATTCACTTTGCTGTACAGGAGAAACTAACACAACACTGTAAAGCAACTATACTCCAATAAAAATTAATTTAAAAAAAAAAAACCGGCCTGCAGGCATGTGTGCTGAAGCTCCACGCAAGGCTCTCCCCACCTCGCTCCGTGATGACCCATCACCTCCGCAGGGTGTGAACTTAGTGACCTCACCGAAGACGCAAGGAGTTAGGGGCCAGCACGTGACGCACCATGTAGCCTTCTGACATCCCATCGCCTCCCACCTGCCCTCCACTCTCCACTAGGGGACTGTGATGTTGTGATTTATGGTAAGAAATATGTGTTTGGTCCCTAAGCCTTTTCTAGTGCGGAGCACCTAAGACCCTTGGGATTTCCTAAGTGATGAGTGTCTTTTATTATGTTGATGAGGTGATTGGGGGGGGCACCTAAAATGGGGGCTGGTTGCCAGGGGAACCAACCATGTGATTAGAGGGTTGGAACTTTTGCTCCCATCCCCCGCAAGAGGAGAGAGGCTAGAGGTTGAACCAGTTGCCAGTAGAGGATGATTTCGTCAGTCATGCCTGTATAGTGAAGCCTCCGTTAAAACCCAAAGAGACAGGGTTCAGAGAGCTTCCAGGTTGGTGAACACGCGGAGATCTGGGGAGAGTGGGGACCCAGAGAGGGCATGGAAGCTCTGTGTCCCTTTCCCATGCCTCATCCTATGCAGCTCTTCCATCTGGCTGTTCCCGAGTTGTATCCCGTTAGAATAAATGGCTAATCTAGTAAGGGAAATGTTTCCCTGAGTTCAGAGCCCCTGCAGGAAGTTGAATGAACCCAGTGACAGAGTCCTTGGAACCCCTAATCTGTAGCCGGTTGGTCAAAAGCACAGGTAACAACCTGGACGATTGGCATCTGAAGTAGAGGGTGGGGACGGAGCCCTTACCTTGTGGGATCTGACATCATCTCCAGGTATGAGAGGGTCAGAATCGAACTGACCTGTATGACACCCTGCTGGGGTCTGAGAATTGCCCGGTGGTGTAGAACCTGACCCGCACACGCTAATGGGGTGAGGAATCCTTGGCTTGATGAACGCCCCAAGCCAGACACCATGCAAGAAATGTAAACATCTTCACAAGGAATAGGGTCACTTGCTACAGGAAGCCCTTGCTGGTTAAACTGGCTGACATCAGTAAAGAAAAGTAGGTAAGGGAAAGGCAAGAAATTGTGCAGCTGAAAGGTTTCCCGCAAGACAGCTGATGAACTCTCTGTGTATGTGCGCGTGTTGGTGTTTATGGTCTGTGTGTGTGTGTGTGTGTGTATTTGTGCGTAGGTATTGGTGTATGTGTGTGTGCTTCAGTGATCGTGGGGTAAAACATCTGTTTCCTCCCTTGTGCCTCACCTGGTAGATAATTGGTCCTTAGATCGCTGTGTTGAAAAGGATCCCGAAACAGCGCCCGGGAGAAGTGAATGTGGTGGGCATGGGGTGAGAAATGCCAGCGAGCCAGCCCCACGTCCTGGAGCAAAAGACAGAGGTGGGTTTGGGGGCAATGAAGCTCCTACACCTGTGACCATCAGCCCCCAAGCTCAAGGAGGATTTGCACTATTCATGCAACTATTGACTTTTATCTTTTTTTTAATAGCTCCCTGTGCTATATACAGTAGGACCTTGTTGTTTATTCATCCTATGTAAAATAGTTTACATCTGCTAATCCCAAACCCCCACTCCCTCCATCCCCCCCACATCCCCTTCTATTTTTATTGTTGATGAATTTACACATTATATCAATTCAAAGATTTACGTTAGTTAATTGGATTTAGTCCAAAAACTGGATTTGGATTTCTAATCAGTGGGAAAAAATCTTCAAGCTCTTTTATTGAAAGCTAGAACGGAGAGTTTCTGTAAGAAAAGGAAACCTTTTGCAAATGCATTTGGAATCTTTTCATCAGCTGCTCTTTGCCTGTGTCTCTATCTTGGTCTCAGATAAGCTCATCCCCAGGAGTCAGGGAGACCAGTGTCCTCAGCTTCCTTTGTGAAAACTCACACAAATAGCTCTCTACTCAGGTACCCAAGAGATGCAGAAACTCAGAAGATGCGCAGACCTGTATGTTAGAATCAAGGCCCGTCTTAACCTCTGTGGGAGATACTGAGAACAAGTATTTCCCCAGAATCATTCTTTCCAAAACATTCCAGAGGACTCCAAAAAAATGACCCACCCAGATCAGGAGTCCACCTGATTTTCTCCACCAGAAGAGTGAGATAGGAGATGTGGGTGTCAGGCACATGGCCAAAGGACTGTACGGGAAAGGGGCACTCTGTAGCATAAATGTTTAAGAACATTCCAGAATCTCAGCCTTTCCTTCCCTCTGAGAGCCAGTCAGTGGTGCAATAAGCCATCAGTGGCTTACCAGATCACAGGCGCTGACTGCTGAAGTTTGAGGAAATTTGAGAGCCAGTTGTTAAACACGGCTGTTAATAAAAATCAAAGTAGATACACTTAGAAATAAATTATATTTAAAAAGAAGTAATACATACTCAAAACTCGTCACTTCCTGCTCACTTTACTATTCTCGATGCCTTTGGGGCTATTTACATCCACCGTGCCATACGGCAGAAATCCCACAGAACGATCATGGTTACCGTGCATTTCTTCCCAGCTCTGAATTTAGTGATGTCCTGTTGGGAGTTTGAAATTGGCCAAGGTGGAAATATTTACACCCTGGAAATCAGTAGGTTCTGATCAGGGCTTTTTTTTCCTCCGGGAGCTGGTTGGTTAACATCTACCAGCACACCACTGCTTGTATTCCTTGCTCCACAGAGGGGCATGAGAAAATGGATGGGAAGATGTGATCCCTGTAGCCCAGGCAGGGGAAAGATGCAGAAGAGAAACACACACACACATACACGTGCGCACACATGCACACACACACACACACACACGCACACACACACACACACACGCACACACACACACGCTACTGGCTGGAGGAAGCCCTTTGAAATAGATGGCTTGCACCAGGTTCTCACTGGGTGACCTCAGCGCCTGCCCTTCCTGGCTGCAGTGGAGACGTCATTACTGGGCACATGACGGGGCCCAGATGACACCATCCTGGAGAGTAGCCATCACAGGTTCTTCCTCCCAAGAAGCCCAAGCCCTCCATCTGCAGTGAGCTCTGCCTGACAGATGCTCCACCAGGTAGCGGGGACCTAGGATGGCGGGAACAGTATCCAAAGAGGCGGTGTGTGTGCCTGCCTGTCTGTGCCCCAGAGAACGGATCTCCCCCTGAGACCTGGGTCTAGAAATAAACCTGCATGCTGAGCCGAGGACAGCAAAGATGGACGAGGCTGGGAAGAAACAGCGGCAGAAGCAATGTTCTGGAATGAAGTGGGATGGAGCTGTGAGACTGGTGGGCACCTGACTTCAAATCCTGACCCGGAAAGAACACAGGGAGGCAGAAACCCACAACGGAATCCAACTGGAGGAAGCAGCAGGTGCTCTTGGAGAGATATGCCCTTGGACCTGCTAGTGAGTGTAGAATTGAGTCAGAAAGGGAGACACCTACAGTGCCAAGATTAGAAAGAGCAGAAGCTGGGGGCACTCGGCAATGGCCATTCGATCTAAAGTTTAGCATCTGTGACCCAGCAGCTCCTCAGACAGGTTCGCTCACACGGATGTTTGCAAAGGTGAGAGAGAGCCCATCAGTCAGGACCCCATATATCCATGGAAGGGAAAACTCAGCAATCGTGGAAAGAACATTCTAGAGTTGTAACTCTAAGCTTGGAGAAATGTCTACAATGTGGATTTAATAAGCTAGAGAAAGGGAAATTAGTGGGGAGAGGGCAGGTATATATGCATAGAAGATGCCAGGAATGAAAAATACCCAACTGGTATCAGTGGAAAGTTTTAGGATGTAGGGCTGGGGAGATGATTTTCATGTCTGTTTCATACACTTTTGTATAGTATGTGTATTGTCTTTGCTTTTTAAAAAAAAAAATTAAAGAGTGAGAAATGATGCCTGGTGTTCACACACCCATCATAGTTCCTTCCAAGTGCTGGCCTGGGAGGGGTCAAGGCTGCACCCTGTGCTCGGCCCATGGCCGCTCTCTCTAACCAGCGTTCAGCTAACTTGCTGCTTCTTTAACCAGGGCTCCGGGTTCTAGGAAATAAAGCCCAGTCTGTTATAGGTCAGCTCTCAGTGGCTTCAAACCAAAACAATTGCAATCAGACTGGAAGGAGTCAGGGAGAGAGTAGAACCTGGAGAGAACTAAAGAGAACCACTGCCTTATCGTTTTACGTGGTTTGGGCCTGCTCAGAAACTACAGATCTTCCAGACTGCCATTTTCTAACTTAGAAATTATCTATGAATTCAATTATAAATTAAAGCAGGTCAGCAAGAGCATTCCGGCCTTGAATATTATTTATCCAGTACAGCAAAGTTAACCATCCAGCTAGCTAAACAAAGAAGCATTAAGAGAAGAACAATAGAATCGTTATTCTCCAGAACCGTGGAGGCAAATGGACTAATTTATATGCCCATATATACAATTACAGTACACTTAAATGAACAGAGAGGGTAGAGGAATTAATAGAAAATTCAAACACCAGGAAGTGTTCACGTGGAAAATGTTCAACAGCCCTAGTAATTAAAGAAATGTCAATTAAAATCACACCTGACTGCACTTGGGAAGACCAAGGGAAAGGGAATTACCTTGTATTGTCTTTTGTTGAACACCTATTATGTGCCAGGCAGAACCCACGGTATTTCGTGTACGTTATCATATTAGGTCCTCCCGATAGTTCTGTGAGGTGGACGTTATTGTTCTCTTTAGCAGATGAAGAAATCAAGAATTAGGGAGGTTAAGCCCAAGAACACATACTAGGAAGTACGAAAACATTTGTCCTAAATCCCTATTCTCCATTTCCACATACATTTCTCAGATAAATAGTAGAATATTAACTCAAGAAAATCAACATAGTTGATCTCCACCTCTGCAAACCCCTCGCATCTAGAAGCTTATCCAAATATGGCCCAGGCTTGTCCTCTCGGGACAGATGGAAGAAGACGCAGATACAAGAAAAGTAGCAAGGATCTAAGGTTGGAGGCGTGAACTAAACTCAAGACGAAGCTTCTCCTGTAAGTGAACAAAACCCTATCCTCCCAAGAGGCAGCTATTATTATCCATTATTGGCCTCACTTCAGTTTTCAAGATTTAAAGTTTTGTGGGTTTAACGATGGAGATTATGTAATATCATTCCGTTCCCTATTGTTATGATACGTTTGGCTTATTTGTGGATGAATTCATGAAATGAGGTTGAATGTGTCACACGGGCAAAATGTTCTGGAAAACACAGTATATCTAAGAAGAACTAGAAAGGTGAGACTGCTGAGAATGGAAACTCACAAACAAATTTGGATAATATTTTATTTACGGTTTCAATAGGGAGTTCCAGATCCAGATGGTGGATTGAACACTTGGTTTACCCATCTTCCTCCCCAAATTCATTTAATGACAGAAGAGATATTTAAAGAGCAGAAGCATTTAAAATGTAGCGGTGAGTACAAAGGGGTTTACTATATTATTTTCTCTTCTTTCATGTCTGTTGAGAAAACATACTAAAAGGTAGAAAGAAGTAGGGGGAGGAGCTCTCAGCAATGCTGGAAAACACATGAGAAATTATTGAAAATCTATGAATCTTATGCAGTAGACAGGATGGAAGTGAGAGAAGCTTAGTCAGAACTGAAACAGCTCACAGCCCAATGGAGGTGCAGAAAAAGTAAAGGGACTACTTTTTCAGAAACTTCCCGAAGTCAGGGGGCAGGCTGGGCCTGGGCCTCGGCGGCCAGGTTCCAGAGGAGCCCCAGGCCTCTGCTGTAAGACTGTGCCCCCCTCACAGCATCAGCTGAGGCCCTGTCTCCGGCAGCTTCAGTCCACATCAGCAAGTAGGGGTAAAAAGCCAAGAGTCTTCACACAGCAGTGAGATCCCCCTCATTCCCTGTCTCTTAAAGTGTCATCCTTGTACCAGCAGTATCAACAGCCTCTGGGAACCTGTTAGAAATGCAAATTCCCAGGCTCCACCCCAAATCCTCTGAATCAGAGACTCATCAGGTGAGGCCCAGCAAAAGCTGTGCTTCAACCCATCCTCCAAGTGATTCCGATACACGCTCACATACTCTGCTCCCGGGCTAACTTCTATCTTTCTTTCTCCACCAAAGAGAATCTGCAGTCCACTAGCCAATTCCCCATCCATGCAAACTACAGAAAGGCCCCCCTACTGGCTAATATTCACCTCCTGCAGCCATGGACAAGCCACCCCCAAATCACGCAGCCAAGCATGGCCCTCCGGGAACATACGCGACTAGAGAATTGAAACTGACTTCATTTTTACGAAAGATGCTCACGATAGCTATCGATACTGATAAATCTAGAGCTTCATCAATAAATACAAAGCCACATAAAAGGATTATAAGACTGTGGAGGAAAATCAAGTGCCTGAAAGTGGCAAGCATAGCCTACGGCTTGCAAGAAACACGGTTAAGACAAGAAAGAGAAAGAAGTCCTTTAAAAGCCTAATTAATAACCTCAGAGAGTTTTGAGAACAACCGTACATTCATTAAACAAGAACAGGCTGCTATGAAAATGATCGATTAGACGTAAAAGACAGTTCCTAAGAATTCAAAATAATAAAACAACAAAAGGTAATAACATGGAAACAAGAACCTCAGTGGAAGAATTGGATTATGAAATGGATGTAGCTGAAAAACAAATTCGTGTTTTAGAATTCAGCACATAAAGCAGTTACACAGAGAACAATGTTCTGGAAGAAATTTGCCAGCTCTGCAGTTAGAGGCCAAAGGAGGACTTTCCTATTTGACTTTAGATACTCCCTGTTGTTTGAATTGTCTACAGTGAGCATTTTCAGAAAAGCAATAAGCATACATTTGAATTGTAGCGACCCATTTATGAAAGTTGTATGTGTGTGTTTGCGCAAGACCATGTTTAAAGGATGGTTACCAAAACGTTCCCAGCTCTTTTCTCTAAGTGGTGGGATTTCATAGTTTGTGTCTGCTTCCATAAATACGTACGATTCTTACAGTAAACTGAAACCCATCCAGTGAAGATTATCTGGTTTACAGATGACTGGCCACATGGCATCAGGAACCGGAAGACAGGCTTGCGAGTGAATGCTGTGCCGGCTTTTGAGTTGGGAGTTGACTGAGCCAAGGGGTCTAGAGAAGGCGCTCTAATGGAAGCTTGAGAGGGATGCCTCGAGGCCCTTGGCAGTTGAGAGATGAACACCCTGCAGGACTCTGCTTCCTCATAACCACAGCTCATGCACAGCTCAATGCTGATTATCGTTTGGGTTTTATTATGATTTTATGCCATGTGTAATCTCTTTGCCCTCAATGACCTTCAGTTTCTAAAGAATTACCAGTTACATCATTGCTTTGTCACAAACTACCCCCAAGATTAGTCGCTCAGAAAAGCAGTCATGCATTACTGCTTACAAACCCATAGTCAGGCTCAGCTGGGCTTGTGCGTGCATCTGCGAGCTGGCTGGAGGCTAGGTGGTCTAGGATGGTCTCAGCTAAGAAAATGCGGCTCTGTTCCATGTGGCGGGTCGTCCTCTAGCTGGTTAGCCTGGCGTGTTCCCGTGGTGGAGGCAGGGGTCCAAGTGAGAGAGCACAAAACATCTTGAAGCCTTGGTTCAGATGCTTCCACCACGTTCACTGGCTAAAGCAAGTCAGAGGCCAATCTGCGTCCAAGGGAGGCAGAAAATATACTCCAGCTCTTGATGGAAAGAGTGCAAACTCCCATGATTATGGGAAGGGGTGGAAAACTGGCGCCATTTTTGCATTCAATCCATGAAAGTCAATTAGGTAACCCTGCTGGTGTGGCCCACACTCTCTGCAAAAGGGTATAGAACAGAGCATAAATACACCATTGGGCCTTTTGCGAATTGCATTTTGCCATTCAGGTAGTTTTGGTGTAACAGAGTTAAATCGTGATGGGTGTCCGAGATCCCCTTTCTGTCCCATCTGGTGTTGCTCCCGTTTTCTATCCCATCTGTCTTCTTCCTCCAGCCCTCTCCCCGGGGAGCCTCTCACAAGGCCATGGAGACCGTCGTTTCCCAGAGTGAGCCCTCAGGGTCCTCCCCAAGGACGGGCTTGTCACGCCATGCTGATTCTTCCTGCAGAGCGTCTGGACACACACACATTTCCCCTCAGTTTCACCGATCACCTTTCACCTCTCATAAGACAACTTCATTGCTTTATTGCCGTAAATGACTTTTTCCACCAAAGGTGAGGAGAGAAAGGAGCAGTGGCGTGAAGGGGGAGGAGAAGACCCATTCCACCGACTTAACATAAAGAAGAAGAACTCTTTTTACTTAAGAATGAAAAGAAAGCAGATGACAGATGGAGGAGCCCCTTTGGAAGGGTTGAACCACTTCCACGAAGCCATTCCAGCAAATTCTCCCAGCATTAAGAATCTGGCCATGTTTACGGGCGGTCAGCTGCAGATGTGCCTCCTTCTCCTGGAAAAGAAAAGGCAAGTGCATCTTCCCCTTCAACCACTGTGTCAGGGGAACAATGGTGCCCTTCGGTTCCATTGGTTCTTTTCTGAGCCAAACGATGACGTCATTGAGGCATCTGATTTTCCCCCTACATAAAAGAAGATTAATGGCTAAAACCACAAGAGGGACTATTGTTTTGCCAGCGTTGTCCAAATCTGCAGTTAAAATACTTTCTTTCACAAAATGCAACATTGCCCCAGAGATAACAAAAGCCCCTTCTTAAGTGATGCGACTTCCCTTCCCTGAGAAAGACCGCACACAGGGCACTGAGCCATGTCCCTGATTGTCCCAGGTCCAGATGCCTCACCATTAGCCCCAGCTGCCGGGAAAGCAGAACCTCATATGGAAAAGCCAAGGTGAAACAAACCCATTTGGACCACGGTCAGAAAAAAATTCAATTTGTCAGATCCAGGGCTCTTTACGGATGCTGGAACTTGAAACTTAGAGGGTCAAGGCTGACCGCAACCCACACCGTATCAGCTGGACTTCGTGCTCTGTTTTCAAAAAGCGATGAATGAAGAGACCATCTGAAAAGCAACGTATAAGCTTATTTCTGAGATAGTGATTCCAACCTGCTTATTATATGTTACCTGTCATGGAGCCCCTGGCATTTCCCCAGCTATGAGCAGAGTTCCCCCTCAATTCCAACGGGGTCCTGGGGTCTTGCAGCTGTTTACAGGAATTTGCCAAGGCTGGGAGGGCAGTTGGTCCCCGTGGGTGTCTTCCCCACATGGACAGCCGGCTGCTCCGACAATGACTTCTCCAGGCTGTCGGGCAATCTGGTCCTTGGGCAGCTTCAAACCTTAGTTCTGCAAAGTGAGTACAAGATGGGATGGTTCCTCTCTTAGCTAGACCTGGCAAGGATGTTAACGTTTCCATCAACAACAGTGAGAAAACCTACCCATGGCTTTAAAAAACACCTTTCGTCCAAATCAATGAAGAAGTTTCGAATCTGAAACTCCAGGTTTTGAATTCTATACCCATGCTGTCTGGTAGAATTTTCTGGGCTAATGGAAACATTCCATGTCTGGGCTATCCCATAGGGTAGTCACTAGTCACGTGTGGCCATTGAGCGTTGTAAAGTGGCTACTGCAACTGAGGACCTGACTTGAAAATTTTATTTAATTTTAATTAGTTTAAACGTGAATGGCCGCATGTGTCCTCTCTACAGTTTTACAGTCCTGCAGCTCCTTATAAAGTTGAACAGACACTTAACATATGACCCAGCAATTCTACTCAAAAGTATTTATCCCAGAGAAATGAAAACATATGAACACACAGAGAATTTTATTCAAATGTTTGTAGCAGCTTTATTCGTAATAGCTAAAAACTCAGTATCTATCAAGTGATGAGTGGAAAATCAATTGTGGTCTGGCCACAGAGTGGATACCACCCAGAGGAAAAAGGAACACATTTCTGATACACAGCAACATTACATTACAAAGCTTCAGTAACATAGAGCAGGTCAGCAGCTGCTTGGAGGTGGAGGCTGGGAGACGTGGGGTGAGAGGGGCTGCCAGGAGGCACCAGGGGTTCTTCCAGGGATGGAAACATTCTATGTCATGACCGTAGCTGTGGTACCATGACCCTATACAGTTGTCACAAAACTCACTGAACTGTGCACTTAAAATTGGTGTTGTATTTTACGTAAATGATATGCCCAGAAAGCTGGTTTTTAAAAACCCCATGTAGCTTTTTAAAGGAAAATTATGAAATTTATTCCCTACTGGCTTCCTACTTATTTATCTGCTTAGATGGCAGAACACACCAGAGGCTACTTCAAGCCCGCTGGTGAATTTACAGGCTCCTGGCTGTCTCCAGCCCATGATGTGAAAGAATACGAATGATTTTCGAGAACACACTGGAAACCATAGTGTGCCACGTGAATGTGACAATGAAGTCCGGCTAACACCAGGCACGACGGCTTCACCAGCTGCCTTTGTACTCTTTGAATTGGAACGCTTGACGCTCAGGGTAGACCCAACACCGGGGCCACAGGAAGCGCCCTCCGGGAAACTGCCACCCCTGGGCTGGACCACAAGGCAGAGACCGGCCCATGAGCTAGTGCTTCTCCAGGGCAGGGATGCACCTGTCGGCTTGGAATGCTCACAGCACCCAGCATCCCGCAGTCAGAGAGGACCGTTTTCATTAACAGGAAGGACCTCACTTTGGGGGATGGGGTTGAATGCACCAGACTGCTGCAAGGCACATCCTTAGCTGAGGGTGCACTAAAGGTGCCGGATGTCAGCTGTGAGGATTACGGGGAACCAAGCGCTCCCAGGAGCCTTGCTCTGAGCCGCCCCTCACTGGGTTCTCCAGGATAGTTACTGAGCACAGGCAGGTTGCTAACCCCAGCCCCCAGCAGCAGCATGCCAGTGGAATGAGCACTCCCCACACCCACAGTTACTTTCTAACCTGAAGTCTTCTCCTGCCAGGCAGTGTCTTCACAGAAGCCACACTCTGGGTAGAATTTTGGGGTCACAGGGGCTCTCAGGGTATAGAAAGGGAAGGAGGAAAGTGTCCAGTAAGAGTGGAAGAATTGAACATATGCGTTCACCCCTTCCCCCCCCCGTCCCCCACTGAAACCGCACTGAAATGATAGGAAGGTTCTTTATTTTTGTCTTTTGTTTCATTTGTTCTTTAACCATCAGCCTCCAAGGGCAAATAGAACAGAAGACGAGAGCAAAAAAGATAGACTTGAAAACACACTGAACTAGGCAAAAAAGAATGGGGATCCTGAATCGGCAGCCGAGAAGAGCAAGCAGAGCTGGGCTGGAACGCAGAGCAGGGGCGCTCAGGACCATGGCAGCCGGGGCTCTGGGAAGGGCGAGGGGGTGGGTAGGAAGATGCCCCGATCTCCTTCCCTTGTCTCCACAGCTGGGTGACCCCTCCTCCCTCCTGGCAGAAGTCTCTGGAGGGCAGAACAGATGCCAGGAGAGGCCGCATCTCTCAGGTTAGGGGCACCATCTGAAGACACCAGGAGACTCAGTGGACACCCACTCCACTTCTCCCACGAGGCTTCCGGAACCTCCGGCTTTCAGCCTCCAGGAGCAAGATTGTTGGAGTCTGAGAATCTGAACCAACAAAGAAAACAGTTCCCCAAACCGAACAGCTCACAAAGACACACCCTCCACGCCCATAGCAAATCCACGTTTCCCAAGCTCCGTCCACCTACGCAGAAGATCCAGCCAGCTTTTTAGAATATGCAGAGAGGCAGAAAGTTTAAAAAAACAAAGCTATCAAAATTTTCAAGAGCATTAAAGAGGTATTTCTACCATGAAGCAAAAAGACGACGTTTCAAAAATAATTTTAGAAAAGTAATGTAAGAGAACAACAGAGTTCTTAGAATTAAAAAAAAGAAGATAGTAGAAATTTAACGTTGCATAAAAAATTTGAAGCTAAAGTTGAAAACAATTCCCAGAAAGCAAAGCAGAAAGAAAAGAGGTGGAAGTCAAGAGGAAATAAGATAAAATTAGAAAACTGACCCCAAAGGTGCAACACCCAGATACTGGGAGTCCAGCAGAGAGACCAGAGGACGGCAGGAGGGATCATCGAGGTCCAGAGAGGAAGGGTCTGAGTTTCTAGATGGGAGGAGGGGCCAGCGCCCAGCGTGATGGAAACGGAAAACTCCCTCCATGGTAGGTGGTCACAAAATTTCAGAACACCCTGGGCCAAAACAACCCCGTACGGTTTTCAGAAGGCAGATAGTTTTCTGACAGAGGGTCCAGAATCAGAGCACTTTCCGGACACGTCCAAGGCCGCACTGGGAGCTGGCAGACAACAGGACGATGCCCTTCCCGCAACTGAGGGAAGGTGATTTCCAGCCTAGAATTCCATAGCCATCAGTCTGAGGAGAGAAAAAGGTATTTTCAGATAGTGAAGGTCTGAGAAAAATTGTTTTCTAGTCATCGTTTTTCAGGACACTAACTAAGATGTGCTCCATGGACCTGAGGGAGGAGAGAAAGCAAGAGGGGTGCAGAATCCAGGGAGTCCCCCGGGAGAGTGGGACAGTGTGAGCCACGATGGAGGGAGGTCCTGGGGGCAGCTCTGCGGGGTTCAGAGGAAAACCCATGGAGGCAAGTGGAGGTTCCCCAGCACCAGCAAGGGGGTGGAGGGAGAGGACAGCTGTGCAGTCTGGGAAGTTTGGGGTACATTCGTGTCAACAGCGTCAGAAACCAGGCAAAGAAAAGCCAAGACCATCACTGACTCCAAGAAAATCCGAGAGACGTAGAAAAGGAGAGGTCGGCCTTGTATACCACAGGCTTAGCTGGGACATCGGCCAGGGGTCTCCAGAGAAGCAGAGCTAGTAGGACAAGAGTTATCCTTCATGTGTACATAAACAAACAAATCTTATTTGTTTATTTACAGAAATTTGCTTATGTAATTGTGGGGTTGGGAAGACGACTCTGAAGGGCAGAGGAGAAGTCTGGAAACTCTGGGAGCTCATGCTGCAGCCCTCAGGTAGAAGGTCTTCTTCTGCAGGATAACCTCGGTGTTGCTCCTAAGGCCTTTCACCTGATTAGACCAGACCCACCCACATCATTGAACATAATCTCCTTTACTTAAAGGCAACTGATTGTAGACGGTGTTTACCTCTGTAGCAACACCTGCGTTACCAAATACAAAATACCTTCACTGCATCGCCTACGTTTGTGTTTGATGAGATAACTGGGTACTACCACCCGGCCAAGTTGACACAAAACTCGCCATCACAGCTGGGAACTGCATTTACAAATTGATACTGATGTACACACCAGCCACCGGATCTCACTGAAGTTACTGCATCACCTAATTGGGAAGGCGGAGTGCAGGACACGGCACGTGTGTGCTGTGGAGTCAAAGGTGTGAAATGGCCCCGAGTCCTCAACCACCGTGGAGGAGGGTCCCTATTAACTGCCGGGCGGTAGATCCCGAGCCCACAGTGATCTCAGATGTGGAGGCAGCTACTGAAAGAATCAGGTGACGCTGGCGAAGGTGGCCGTCCCTGGGAAACAGGAAATGGGGGGGAACAGCGGGGAGGGCCTCCGTTGTGTGTAACGAGCCTCGTAGGGCAGGGGCACCTTTCAAACTGGGGGCGCGAGAGACTTTGGTAATATAACAATGAAATGTTAAATGAAAGAAAATGAACTAAATGGAAAAAATTACCCATGAGAGGTGACCTAGGCCCTTGCCCCAGTCCTTCGAGATCCGAGCGCGAGTTAACCTTCTCTGCGTTTCGCCGTTGAGAGGGATTCGCAGGCGTGCTGAGCTCTCGGTGTGCCCCGTAGGGTGGATGCGGCAGGCACGGCCCAGGCTCACACCTCCAGGCACACCGCCCAACACACCAACTCTGAGCCGTTCCCGGGGGAGTCCTAATCGCTCAGGGTGAGAAGGCTGAGCCTCCTAGCAGACGCTAAAGGCCTTTGAGACGTGCCCCTGTGTGTGTGCACTCCAAGGGCTCCCCGTGAGGCCCTGCTTCGATAAGAAAGAGCAGGACCTCCCTGTATGATGACTGGGAATCCCACCGACGTGTCTCCTTTTATTTCCCATTCTCTCTGAGCCGCGAGCAGTGGGGCCCCGGCACGGCCCCTCCGTTTGGCGGGCATCCTCCACCTGGGCGGGGGCCTTAGTTCCCACAGAAGAACTCAGAGGTCTGTACTAGATTGTTCCATATATCCCTTCGGGAGGAACCCGGACGCTGCCCCCTCGCTGCACTATGGTTTCTGGACTGCCTTCCCTTTGTTTCTGCGTCCCCTCACTCCTCTCATCAGTAACTATTTCAATCTGCCCTTTGGAACTCAGGAAGGTCCAGGAGGCTGAAACTTGTTCCCTACAAGCAAGAAATGCGGGACACGGAAAGGCTCTTGTACTTGGGAGGGCCCCCCAAGGTCCTGCTTCGACGTGATGTGTGCAAAAGACCTCAAGCCTCCAGGGGTGCAGGAGGTGAAGCTCACCATCTGGTTTTCTCCGTGACTTTGGATGCAGGGACTTCAGGGAGAAGTGGGGAGTAGGCACAGCGGGGGCTGGGGGGTGGCATCTGGGGACAGCTGTAAAGGTGTGGGGCAGCACGACAGCGGGGGAGGGGCGGATGCGAGTGTGTGACGCGAGAGGCCCCGACTGCTCCCAGGGCTCAGAGAACACCGATCGCTCGCTGTGCTGGTGTGAATTCCTGCAGCTCACTCATGGGTCGCAGCATCAACGTGAGAAACGGGGTTGACAGAGAGCACCAGCCTGTGATGTGAGCCGGCCAAGGGCAGGGAGGCTGCAGAGCCGGGTCCCTGCGGTAGAGGGATGGTGAGCCCTGGGGCTGGACGGGCTCACGGGCAAGAGTCTGGAATCTGCGTGTAGCCAGGAGGATGCCCATCTCCCACATCCCCACCTCCAGTGCCCTTGGCGGGCGTTGGAAGAAGAGAGCACCTCTCCTAGAGAGAGCAGAGGGAGGTGCTGGACCCCGGGAGGGTGAGTCCAGGCGGGGAGGTGGGGAGCCTCTGGAGGGGGGGTGTTCATCGCGCTGGACGTGGCCCCAAGCAGCGGAGGGAGGCTGAGCGCTGAAGAGACAGCTGGGGCAGCTTGCGGGGGGTGGTGTTCAGGAGAGGAGAGGGGGCTGCGATGGGGACGGCCGGGAGGAAGATGGGAGCAGGCACGGTGGGATGATCCGGACGGAGGTTTTGAGAAGGCAGACGCAGGTGTGGAAGACGCCCCCGAGGGAGCCTGGGTCTTGGTACCTGAATGTACAGAGATGTTGCAGGAAGGGGGACCCCTGCCAGGGCCCGAGAGTGGGCTCTTGTCTAACACTCGGAAATGAATTATCCGAGGAGACACACGTGCTGGCAAAGCAAGAGGCTTTATTGGGAAGGGGCGCCTGGCGGAGAGCAGCAGGGTGAGGGACCCCAGGAGGACTCCTCTGTCACATGGCTCGCGGTCTCAGGTTCGAGGGTGATGGGGCTGGTGTCTGGGTTGTCTCTGGCCAACCATTCTGACTCAGGGTCCTTCCTGGTGGTGTGTGCATGGCTCAGCCAACGTGGATTCCAGCGAGAAGTTTCCAGAAGGTCGGTAGGACACGTGGGCTGGCGTCTCCTCTCTCCTTTTGACCTTTCCCGAATTCTTCCGGTTGGTGGTAGCTTGATAGTTAGTTCCTTACCGGGACCTCCTGTTGTAAGATAACTCACGCAAGTGGCTACTGTCTTGCCTGGCCAGGGCGGGCGGTTTCAGTCAGTGTTTCCCCTCACAGAGCCACCCCCTAGAATCCAGGCCTGGGCGTAGGTTTCCTTTCCTAGCACACGTGTATACTTTCATTTGTCAGACCACAAGACCAGGAAACACGGGCTTAGCCTCTAACCCAGACTGCAACAGACAACCTGCCCAACCACCTGGAAGCCGTGTCCATCATCATTCTCTGAAGGTGCCTGGTGGAATCTGCTTGTCTCTCATATTGAGTATTATTTTGGTTTTGATTTTATTCATTCTAAGTTTGTAAACTGCCTCAAGTCTTTTTTAAAGACCTATACGTAGCCTAAATCAAAATAACAAACGAATTCATCACTGCCCTTTAGTTTCAATGAATAAGTATAGCCAGTTCAGTTTAGCTTAATAACTAGTCATTATTACTTGCGTATTGAATTTCTTTGGGACTAAATGTAAACTGGAACAAATTGTTTTAATTTAGGAGGCAGAGAAATGATCAAACCGGAGCTGATTTTTTCAATTGTTTTTCAAAAAAGAGGGCCCTGTAACTGGCAGAGTAGCAACTTGTCTCCTTCCCCCCCCCAAAATATCCACACCTTAATTTCTCAAACTAAATCTCTGATCTTAAGGATCTCGAAAGAGGGAGATTTCTTTTCTAGATTATCTGGTGGGTCCAATGCAATGACAGTTTTTATAAGAGGAAGGTAGGAGTCAGTGTCAGAGATGTGACGACAGAGGACTTTGAAGGTAGAGGGAGGGCTGTGAGCCAAGGAAAGCAGGCGGCCTCTAGAAGCTAGTAAAGGCAAGGAACGGATTCCCCCTGCAGCTTCCAGAAGGAGCGTAGCTCTGCTGACATCATGATTTTAGCTCAGTCCACGTCAGACTTCCGGCCGCCTGAACTAGAAGATAACACACCTGAGTTGTTTTCAGCCACTAAATTTATGACCACGTGTTAGGAGAGCAATAGGAAACTGACACAGGCCCGTGTATCATTACAAAATATTACACCCGAAAAGTAAAGCGTCTCTGAATGTATCCTGAACTCAGACTTAAGGTAGATCGAGTTTTCTCTCGGGTCCACTACGAGTGCCTTATCCAGACTGCAAGCCAACAAGAATATTCCAGACTCTTGAAAGTGGTCACAGCCTTAGTGAAGGCAAATGGTGGCTTAAATGCAAGGCCTGCAGTCCAGCTCGCTTGCTGTGCTGCACGGTCAGCAGGACCCAGGGCCCACGGAGACCCACCCATCCGTGACTGGGGCGTCCAGCTGTGTCCGTGGTCTGGCCAGGCCACTCTGACCCTGCCCACTGCACACGGGTCTTTGCTCCCAGCTCTGCCTGCTGGCCCTCCGCACATTCGCAGATTCTGGGGATTCCGTCGAGACATCTTTGGGGAGTTTTAATCTGTCTGTCACGGGGTTCTAGTGCCATTTTTGAAGAAGAATAACTTTGATTCGCTTAAAAAAATGTTCTGTTTCCCTGTCTCCCAAATTAGAACAATTTATTCCAGTGTACATCTAGATTTAGTCCCAAAGAAATTCGATATGCAAATAATTACTAGTTATTAGGGTAATTGTTTATTTGGATTTTCGGGGAGTTAGAAGGACTTTGGGGAGGCTTGAACAAAGCTGGGCTTTTGGTAGGTGTGGACGCCTGGCCTGGGGTCTCCGGGGAGGGATACGCACTTGCCTGGAAGCTTCAGGAAGAGTTTACCAGACTGGTTTTTGGAAAAAGCAGGCCTCCTTGCCAGCATTCCTTCTCTGGTACCGGATCTCATCCTGCAGGTGGGGCTTCTGTTCGTTGATTTGTTCATTTCTACCAAGTGGGTGGCACATTCCCCAGGTAGTGGGTGAGTTGAGAGCAGGCAGTAAGACAGGGCATCTGAAGTATGTTGAAAAGAATAATAAAACTAAAAGTCAGTCTTGTTTTTATTGTCACCACTTGCCATCAGTTCTGAGCAATGTTGGTGATAAAAATACGCCTATGTGAATCTTTTTTTTGGTCTAAGTTCTGGACAAATGCAGCAGTCACTGTTTCAATAACATCTGGGTAAGCTTCAAATGAGTGCTTTTTTTTTTTTTTTTTTTTGTTTGCGGTACGCGGGCCTCTCACTGCTGTGGCCTCTCCCACTGCGGAGCACAGGCTCCGGACGCGCAGGCTCAGCAGCCATGGCTCACGGGCCCAGCCGCTCCGCGGCATGTGGGATCTTCCCGGACCGGGGCACGAACCCGTGTCCCCTGCATCGGCAGGCGGACTCTCAACCACTGTGCCACCAGGGAGGCCCTCCAAATGAGCACATTTATGATGACTCATACCTTAATAGATACTGTATTCTAGGAGGAGTTAATCAGTCAGGAGTTAATTCAGAGAAATCCTGGTTATGCAGACAGAATTTCCCAAGCTCACTCTGGGTGTCATTTGCGTCTCCGACTCTGGGGCTACACATTCTGTCTTTACCAGGAAGTTTGAAACAAATCATGGCAGCAGAGAAAAACAGAGATGAAGAGCCAGGCTCCAGTTCCTTCACTTCTCTCTCGCTTATTTTAGTTCGTGCCATTGACTATTTACTCGAATCTGAAAATGAAATGTATCCTTTTGCCACTGTTAATTGTTTCAAAACTAGTGTACATCAAGAAAATAAACTTTACCAAAACGTTCTGATTCAGTAGTTGCCTCAATTGTTGCTTTTGTAGATGTTTCAGTTATATTAAAGCTCGGTGCTTTGTGACCGCCTAGAGGGGTGGGATAGGGAGGGTGGGAGGGAGGGAGACGCAAGAGGGAAGAGATATGGGAACATATGTATATGTATAAGTGATTCATTTTGTTGTAAAGCAGAAACTAACACACCATTGTAAAGCAATTATACTCCAATAAAGATGTTAAAAAAATCCACATATTGGTTATTGGACAATGGTTTACATAAAATGTTATATGAGACAGTAACCAAAAGATTGTTGACCTGAAACAAATAGACTGCCAGGTGTTTCTCCAGCAAGGATGGGTTTACTTGGGATCTGCAGAGAATTGCAATTTGGGTTTGAGGATTGCAAGCCACAGGCAAGTCCCCATATGGCAAGGGAAGAAGACCACTTTTATAGAGGGAAAAAGGAAGTGGGGAAGGGTGTTGTAAACAAAGAGTCCTGGCTTTTCATTGGCTGAGCCCTTGCCAGGGAATAAGAGGAGGCTTTCTGCTTCCTGTTGGGCTCTGCTGTCATCACAGGGCATGTGAGCACCCCCTACTGGTATCCTGGATCTATTTAATTGAGGTTTCTGTTTACTAATTTGTTTTTACAGAATCAAAAGTTTAAACTGTCACATACATTTAAAACTGTTGAAAAAAGCCATGCTTATTTCCTTTTCTGTACCATAACATTTCTTTTGGTTTTATTTATTTTTAATATTTATTTATTTGGCTGCACTGGGTCTCAGTTGCGGCATGTGGGATATTTCGTTGCAGCGCGTGGGCTTCCCTCTAGTTGTGGCGCATGGGCTCCAGAGCACATGGTCTTGGTAGTTGCTGCGCATGGGCTTAGTTGCCCCACGGCATGTGGGATCTTAGCTCCCCTACCAGGGATCGAACCCATGTCCACTGCATTGGAAGGCGGATTCTTAACCACTGGACCACCAGAGAAATCTCTGTTTTTATTTTTTACTGGTACAATTTTATCTAAGAAATTCAATAAGAGAAAATCGTCACTGGTTAGGTTTCTTTCCTGGCCATTATTATTGTTTGTTCCATTTTGTAATTTTATGAAAAAGAATTTTGTTGTATAAAAAGGGGTGTGTTGAAACACAAGCCACTCTGGGGGTCACACCTGGTGGGTACACCATGTGACTGCCCTACGTCAATGTCCCCATGTGTCCACGACCTTTGGGGTTAGAACGCTTACACCCTCTGTGGGTGGGAGAAAAACAGGTCTGAAAACGCTAGCTCATCAGCTGTCCTCTCAAGTAACAAAGCATTTGATGGACTCAGTGTGGTTGCCTTACTACTTTATAGAGTCAGGCATCCTGTCTCCCGCTAATATATGAACTTGGGGCTCAGGAGCTGCAGGGCTGCTCCAATTATCCTCATAAGGGTGGAATTACTCCCATGGAAAAGGGGGCCTGAGACCCCACTCACCTTTCATTCAGGCTCAAAAATATGGAAGAATGCCTGAGAGGCTGGACTGGCCTTCATGGGATGGATTGAAGGAATGGACCCCAGGGTTCCTGGGAGACAATCCACCACAAAAAAGGGGGGGAGTTGGAACTGTGAGCATTGAAGCTTTTGGCTGATGGAGCGGAAGCTGGCTCTGAGCGCTCTGGCTGGTGGATAAGGGCCACCACTCTGAGGCAGCACCCACCTGCTGCCACAGAGCCTGGTGGAAGAGGCTTTGCCCACCTGTGAACTGGAAGGAGTTGTTACACTTGGGGCCCAGGCAGCTTTTTTGTGGGACACTCCAATTCCGTATTCTCCTTTCGAGGCACCATCACTCTGGATACAAAGGGGATGGTCTTCTCCACCGTGAGGGGAGCGGGCAGCTATGGGACCGCTCAGATGAACGGATTCGTGGACTTGTAGGCTTATTTGGGAATATTTGAGCAGGGAAATATTCAGAAAAGTTTGGATCCATTTCAGAAGTGCTAGTTGGAGCCCTTCTAGTCTGGGCATAAATGTCAATGTGACCTCATTTGTATTCCAGGCTGGCAAAGCCTGCAGCAACCCACAAGTCACAAATTGTGAAGCCAAACCCACGAAGCAACGGAATCTCAGTAACCTTCCCCACCCCGGGGCTCAGCGGCTCACAGGAACTAATTAATTCAGCCGTTCACACTCAACTTCTAGAGGAATTATTATGTGTCCAGACCCTGGGCTATATTGAAGCTGTAAACATGCTTCCTTTTTCAAAAGAGTCAATAGATACAGCTGCATCCTCAAAAAATGTCAGCAGGAAGATCGCTCTCTGGTGACAGGTTTTTGAGAGATCAGAAGTAGAGGCGGTACAAGAGGGAGAAGAGACAAAAAAAGAGTGAGTCAAAGCCAGGGAGAGAGAAGGCTGACGATCAAATAAGCAAACATGGAAATGTGGCTGCAGGGTTTGGGGATGAAAGAAAGAGGGAAGAGTCACTGAAAGGCGCCTCTAGACCGCAGCCTGGGCTGGACCCCAGGTTGTTAGGACAGGGCTTTGGAGGCACAGCTGCATCCCTGGGACCCCAGGGCATCCCTGTCTGCTGTGGTGTCAGTGGTTCCCAGCAGCGTCCGGACCTCCCTCTATGATCTCTCTGGTTCCCCACCGCCCCTGCTGCAGTCTCAGCCTCTCGTCCTCCCAACAGTGACCCCCTCCCTCACCAAAAGAGGAAATTGTCTCCGTTCAACCTCTTCATCCATCTTCTGGCGGTCAGGGCCAACGGCTTCCCAACCCTTCCTGCTCAGTCCTTAATCTCTGGCCTGTCCACGTGTTCCTGGGCAGCAGGGGGACAGAGCTGATCTGCCGTAGAAAGGAGGCTACCCTTGGAGGGGCGCCCAGGGGACCTTTAAAGCAACCCTGGCAGAGGGAAACGGAAGTCCCCAACAAACTGTAGAGCATGGTTTGAATTTAAGCCACAGCAGCAGGGACAGTTAATGAAAGTTATTAGAAAAAAGAGTGTCCAGTAATCAACACAATTGGTCATGAAGGAAATGAGTGCAAACCTAATTTAAAGTCCTGATGAATATGACAAATAACTAGTGATATTTGTCGCTGGCATAATCTGTAAAGATTCTGGTTTTGCTCACTAAATATGCTCTTTTTCTCAGATCGATTTTCTTTATTGAAGTACAGTTGCTTTACGATGTTGTGTTCGTTTCTGCTGTACAGCAAAGTGATTCAGTTATACATATACGTGTGTGTGTGTATATATATACATTCTTCTTTTTAAATATTCTTTTCCATTAGAGTTTATCATAGGGTATTGAATATAGTTCTCTGTGCTCTTTAATCATGTTCAGACCTGGGAGGAACAAAACCAAAAAAATACGACCCATTAAAGAAAAAACTGCCCTGTCCCCAAGGCACAGAATACCTGAGGGCCTGCAATGACCTCTGACGTTGTGTGGACACTAGTCATCCCAGCCCTGGAATCTCCAATGAACTGGGCTCCCCAGATACACCCCCCCCCTCCCAAGGGAAATTATAGTCTGAGGAAAAGAGAAGAGATAGAAGGGAAGAAAATGACTCATGTGGGCTCCGGGGAAATGAAGGAGGCTCTCTAATCACTCAGTGCTTTGTTTTAGATTTCCTAGGGGCAGGAAGCTGTTTTGAGCATTTCACGACTAAATATGGACAGCAGTCACTAAATTTTATTTTTATGCCTAGGGAAATTGCTTTATTACCAATAACCAATCAGCACCCCAGACATATAACTACTGCTCTAAGAAAACAGATGAGCTGCGAATAGTCCCACCTGAGCCCTTGTTAAGTAACAGGCATATTAGAAGGGGTCAGAAAACTCCAGTTGGCTTTAGACCTTTAAAAATACCAGTCCTGGGTTTCCCTGGTGGCGCAGTGGTTGAGAGTCCGCCGGCCGATGCAGGGGACGCGGGTTCGTGCCCCGGTCCGGGAAGATCCCACATGCCGCGGAGCAGCTGGGCCCGTGAGCCATGGCCGCTGAGCCTGTGCGTCTGGAGCCTGTGCTCCGCAACGGGAGAGGCCGCAACAGTGAGAGGCCCGCGTACCGCAAAAAAAAAAAACAAAAAAAACCCCACTCTTACATTAAAAAATGGACCTGTCCTCAAATCATCCTTATTTTTAAGGAAAGCATTACTAGGCCCACATCATCTCACACACTGTGGTAAAATTCGTACCTGTGGATCTTATTGGGGGGTGGGTCGCAGTAAAAAGAACACCCACGTCATCTTGTTCCTGGATCTTCAGCTGGATGACCCTGGCAGATTCTGTTGTTCGAAAATGGCCCCAACAGTGTCTCTCATTCCACGGGGTCTGCGGTGTGACTTTGTCTCACCCCAGCAAGAAGAAGGGCTAAGTCCCCTCTCCTGAAATCTGGGCTGGTCTTCGTGACTGGTTGGCCAGTAGAATGTGGTGGAAAGATGCTCTGGAACCTCTGAGGCCAGGTCTAGAAGAGTAGGAGCTGCAGGCAGGCTCACTCTTGGAGTCTCCCTCTAAGAACCCAGCCTCCAAGCTGCCGGAGGGGCCACATCAGCGCTCTGGTCAGGGCCCAGACAAGCTCCCAGGACACAGCTACAGGAGTGCACCATCTTGACGGCCAGCCCAGTGGGCCTTCAGGTGGCCGCAGCCCCACCTGACATGTGACTGCGACCTCAGCCAACTCACAGAGCCATGAGAAGTAATAATAAACCCTTGTTTTAAGCCACTGCGTTTCAAAGTGGCTTGCTATGGGGGAATAGATAATGGGAATAGCAATTTGGGGCAACTCCCTCAACTTTTCAGATTTGTTTCTGCATCTGTTAAAAAAAGAAAGAAAGTGCTCTTCTGGACTGGCGGATACTTAAGGCTTTTGTGACGATCAAAAAAAAACCGTGTTTTAAGATCTTTAAAGTACTTTCTTACTGCTTCTGTCTCTCTATCGCTTCTTCCTCTTATTACTTTTAATTTTATTCGTATTGCTTATTTTTTCTATTTAAAAAATCCCTGCTCTGATTACAAGAATAATACAAGTTTACCATAAAAATTGGTCAGGTAAGCAAAAGCTGTAGGAAAATATTATAATTACCAATGATCCTTTCACAGAGCTAGAACTACTGTTGACATTTTAGAATATTTACCAACAATCTTTTCTATAGGTATACTGATATTCCCACGAATACCATGTAATAGAAGCCCTCTGTTCTAATAGTTACAATGATTAATTAGTTGGTTAATCAAAAAGCTAAAAGTAGGAAATCACTTTAAAATACGTATTACTTTATTTTGTTGTTATTTAAAACTTATAATGGGGACTTCCCTGGTGGCACAGTGGTTAAGAATCCACCTGCCAATGCGGGGGACACAGGTTTGATCCCTGGTCCAGGAAGATCCCACATGCCACAGAGCAACTAAGCCAGTCGTGCGCCACAACTACTGAAGCCCGCTTGCCTAGACCCCGTGCTCCACAACGAGAAGCCACCGCAATGAGAAGCCTGCGGACTGCAACGGAGAGTAGCCCCCGCTTGCTGCAACTAGAGAAAGCCCGTGCGCAGCAATGAAGACCTAACACAGCCAAAAATAAATAAAAATTTTAAAAAGTGAAATAAAACCTATAACAAATAAAAAAAGAAAATATTTTAAAGTGATGCCTTGGCTCTGACTGGAAGTTTGAGTCACTTTTCTACATAAACCATACCAGTGCTGCATTCATTGTGATGGTTCATCTTGTTTCCTGTAAAGTCAAATAAGTCCTTGAGGATGCCCGTAAAAAATCTAAGTGCATGGGAGACGAGAATTCTATCATTGAACCAGTGGCATGGACTTATATACACTACCAAATATAAAAGAGATAGCTAGTGGGAAGCAGCCGCATAACACAGGGAGATCAGCTCGGTGCTTTGTGACCACCTAGAGGGGTGGGATAGGGAGGGTGGGAGGGAGACACAAGAGGGAGGATATATGGGGATATATGTGTATGTATAGCTGATTCACTTTGTTATAAAGCAGAAACTAATACACCATTGTAAAGCAATTATACTCCAATAAAGATGTTTAAAAAAAAAATCTAAGTGCAGAACACTTTTACTCTTTTTTCCCCAGACTTTAAAATGATCTCACTGAATGATCTCACTGACTTTAAAATGATCTCACTGAATTCCACGTACAGGCAGACCTCATTTTATTGCTCTTCAATTTATTGTGCTCCACAGATGCTGAATCTTTCACAGGTTGAAGGTTTGTGGCAACCCTGTGTCAAGCAAGTCTATTTACACCATTTTTCCAACAGTATAATTTTTAAATTAAGATATGTGCATTGATTTTCTAGACATAATGCTATTGCACACTTAATAGACTACACTGTAGTGAAAATGTAACTTTTATATGAACTAAAAAACCAAAAAAAAATGGTGTGACTTACTTTATTGCCGTATTCGCTTTATCGCGGTGGTCTTGAACTGAACCTGCAATATCTCCATGGTATGCCTGTTATTTATTTATTTATTTTTTTGCGGTATGCGGGCCTCTCACTGTTGTGGCCTCTCCCGTTGTGGAGCACAGGCTCCAGACACACAGGCCCAGCGGCCACGGCTCACAGGCCCAGCCGCTCCGCGGCATGTGGGATCTTCCCAGACCGGGGCACAAACCTGTGTCCCGGGCATCGGCAGGCGGACTCTCAACCACTGCGCCACCAGGGAAGCCTGCCTGTTATTTTTAAATAAATCATTTTTGTTTGTCTTTCGAAAGGATTCATCTTCAATTTCATAGAAACATTATTTCAGTAGTCATATTTCATTTGTTTATTGTAATTAAGCACCTTTAAATGCTTAATTACAGTAACAAGTACAATAGACAAAAACAGATTTGGGAACGAATAAAATGCATTGGTCAAATTTAATTAGAAGACCTAAACAACACAATTACTAAGCTGGAAATCTACCCCCAATGCTAGAGAAAACACGTTATTTTCAAGTGCCTATAAAATACCTGCAAAAACACTGATCGTGCTTTTGACAAAAAAAAAGAAAAGAAAAGAAAAGAAAAAGTCCTAGTAAATTCCATAATGGAATACATTTTGAAATAAGTAACAAAACCTAAAAAAAAAAAAAAAAAAAAATCCCATGTGATCGGAAACTAAACAATACGTTTGTAAATAAATAAAGATTTGGATTAAAGATAAGCATCCTGAGGATTATCTCAAAAAAGTCAGAAACTCTGTTTTGTAAAACCCAACACTTATTTATGATTAATCTTCTTTTTCTTTTTTTTTTTTTTCGGTACGCGGGCCTCTCATGGTTGTGGCCTCTCCCATTGCGGAGCACAGGCTCCGGACGCGCAGGCTCAGCGGCCATGGCTCACGGGCCCAGCCGCTCCGCGGCATGTAGGATCTTCCCGGACCGGGGCACGAACCCGTGTGCCCTGCATCGGCAGGCGGACTCTCAACCACTGTGCCACCAGGGAAGCCCTATGATTAATCTTCTTAGCAAACCAGGAAATATAGAGAATTCTGCAGCCTACAGCAAATATCTTACTCCATGGACAAACCTGCATCATCTGCAGATGATGTGATTTTTCTGACAGAGACGGTCTCCTTGACCAGACACTAGTCAGGCTCCTCTGAGCCCTCTCCTGGACTAGACCTCACCCTGGGCCTATAAGAAGGGCAAACTCTCATCAAAATGATTTTAACTCTGCCTACCAGCCTCTAGGGGAGCACAGGAGCTTAACTTCGGCAATCATCAGTTAGCAGGGAGATGGCCTAATCTCACTGACCAACTTCCCTGCCCACTTTTTATAATTTTCTGCTTCCCTTCTCTTCTCACACTCCCACTGATTCCTCCTCCCTTCTCCTTTGTTCTCCCTTTAAAATGCCCAGTCGCCTCTGCACAGGTCAGAGTTGAGCTCAGCCCTGTTCTGAAGGCTCTCTCCCCTAGGGCAGTCGTCTAAGTAAAATCTAATTTGCTATTTTTAATGAGTCTGGGGAGTAATTTGACTCTCTATATTTAAACAACCAAACATAACTGACCATTTAGAAATAATGAGAAAGTTTAGAAATATTTCTAGATGCCAGAGCAAATTATAAAAATTCAATGGTGTTTTCCTACATGGATAAAATACAACTAGAAAATATCATTGAAAATAAAATACAATTCACAATAGTAACAAAACTATACCATATTAAAGAATTTCCTTGTACATAAAAGCTCTATGAAAGAAAAAAATGTTTTGAAAGAATATATAAGAAAATTGAAACCAAAAATGTAAAACTGTTCTTTCTATGAGATTACTTAACATCATAAAGATATCAATTCTCCCCAAATTCTTCTATAAATTCTAAGCGATTACATTAAAATTTTCAGATAGATTTTAAAAATTTTGATTCCTCTTATTCATTTACAATACATTTCATAATATATGGAAGAATAAAGATTCACAATAGCTAAGGAAAACTTGACAGACATATTTTACCAAATTAGCACAAAGACATTGTACGTAATACAGCAGTGGGATAGGATGCTGTTTCTGGTCAGATGGTGGCTAATGGGACATGGAGGTATCATAGTTTCCCTTAACTTGAGAACACGATGCAGGATAAAGATGGTATCAAGGGGAAAAACAGATTGTTTAGTAGATAGTGTTGGGTGAACTGGCTTATTATGGAGAGAAAAACAACACTGGATCTTACATAATAGCCTCGATAAAGAAACATCCCAGGTGGATTAAAGACCCAAACGTAGGAGAGATTATAAAGTCAAGCGGAAGTATATGGGAAAACATGCGATTTCAGCCAAGGTAGAACAATGGGAATCAGAGTTACCTTCCCATTTTAAAGAACTAAAAGAAGAACAAAATATATGAAACCATGGTTCAAACACTGGACCACACACGACAGAGAACAACAAGCCCTGAGAACGGGGAAAAAACGAGGGACCTTATGATGACCCCAGCGCGCTGCCGGCGAGAGCGTGCAGACAGCAGAGCAGAGCTGAGAAGCTCAGGCTGGGCCCAGAGCTTGATCCCTAAGTTGAGGGGATGGAGCGGCACCTCCCCCCATCCCACTGCTGGTATTTACCCAAGAAAAATATATACGTATCCACACACAAACTTATGTACAAGACTTACACAAAGTATAAGTATTATTTATAATAGCATAAATTGTAAACTATAAAAATGCTACAGGGCTTCCCTGGTGGCGCAGTGGTTGAGAGTCCGCCTGCCGATGCAGGGGACGCGGGTTCATGCCCAGGTCCGGGAAGATCCCACATGCCGCGGAGCGGCTGGGCCCGTGAGCCATGGCGGCTGAGCCTGCACGTCCGGAGCCTGTGCTCCGCAACGGGAGAGGCCACAGCAGTGAAAGGCCCGCGTACCACACACACACACACACACACAAAAATGCTACAAATTATGATTATAATAATCTGAAACTTGAAACCACCGAAATGTCAAATATTAAGTAAATAGATAACCAAAATTGTCGTATATCTATAGCATGGAATACCACTCACTAATTGAAAAAGGAACAAACTAACATACAACACGGATGAATTGCAACATAATTACACTGAATGAAAGAAGCCAGACAAAAAAAGGAGTACATACTAACGGTTCATGCTTAAAATTCTGGAAAATTCAAAATAATCTATAGTGACAGAAAACAAATCAGTGATTTCTGGGGATGAGGGATGCGAAGGGATGTATTACCCAGGGTCGTGAGAAAACTTCTGAGAGTAGTTAACGGGTTCATTATCTTCAATGTGATCACTAAATAGGTGCATATATTTCTAAATTTATCATATTATACACTTTAAGTATGTACAGCTTATTATAATCAATCATACCTTAATCAACCTATTTTTAAAAAAAGCAAGGAAACAAGGGGGGCTCTGGACCAATGCAAATGAAAGTACTTCTTAAAGAAAGCCAAACTGTAAGGAAGAAAAGTAAGATTTGATTATATCAGAATTAAAAGTCTATGTTCACTAACATACCATATAGGAAATGTCAACAGACAGATGAGAGATTAGTTAAGGATATTGGCAACATCTATAATGCTAAGGAAGCAATATCATGAAATTACAATCTTGCTGATTCTGTGAATAAACAAGAAGACAAGACGCCCAATGGAAAAATGGGCATAAATGTGAACAAGCAATTCATAGAAGAGGGAATCCTAACAGTTAACAAGAATATGAAGATAACCTCAAACTTGTTATGAACCAGAGAAATCAAGATAAAACCACAATGAGATGCCCCTTGTAGAATAATATCTATATTTGCCGAGGATGTGTAGAAAGAGGGCCACGCATGGACTGGTGATGGAGTTGTAGATGGCTACAACCCTTCTGAAGAGCATATTTAGAACTCAGGCAGATCACACACACGTCCTGTTGCCTCACAATCCCACTCACAGCGTGCATCCCTAAGTGGTTCTCACATAGGTCCTTGTGGGGACGTGTGGAACGATGTGCTTTGCCATATTTGGGGGCAGTTGGATATTGGAGGAAATCTAAGGGGTCATAACAGATGAGAAAACGGGATGGAGGCATACCAAGGAATAGCTTCCAGGAGCAATGCACTAGATATTCATACAGCAACTTAGAGAGGTTTTACAAATATAGTAAAACGGTAAGAAAATTTAATTGGAGCAAGAAACCACATAATTTATAATTCGTGTAAATTAACCCTCCATCCCACCTCATTTTAATCAAAAGCGAGAGCTTGTGTCTTTTAATAATATAGTACTCATTATTTGTCAGGTTTTTTTTTTTTTTCCGGTACGCGGGCCTCTCACTGTTGTGGCCTCTCCCATTGCGGAGCACAGGCTCCGGACGCACAGGCTCAGCGGCCATGGCTCACGGGCCCAGCCTCTCCACGGCACGTGGGATCCTCCCGGACCGGGGCACGAACCCGCGTTCCCTGCATTGGCAGGCGAACTCTCAACCGCTGCGCCACCCGGGAAGCCCTATTTGTCAGGTTTTATGCCTTTTTTGTAACCTATGTATTTACTGTTCTCCTACTTGCTCTAGGAAGCTGTGATTCATTTGCACGTCTAAAACCGTTTGCAAGGCACATGATTTATTTTTCAGTCTGCTGGCTGTTACCTTCTCGTTTTTGAGAGAGGTAGTTTAGGGACAGCTCTGGGCTTTTCAATCAACTAACACATTTTAACCACAGCCCCACCATTAACTACCTTTGTCGTCAAAGGTAAGACATTTCTTTTTTTTTCACACACACACACACTGTATTTTATTTTTACAAGAGATAAACAAACTGACACCAAGCATTGTAAATGGGTGACCACAACAAAAGCAACCATGACTGCAATTACCAAACACAAAACACACTCACACTAGGTCATAATATTGACATTCAGTCCGGCAATCCTCCACTGTAACAGCTCCTTTACTTTGCAGTGAAAATTGATTTGTATATTGTTTGCCTCTGAATCCTTGTGGGATTTTTTTTTTTAATTCAAACAGAAAGTCACAAAAATTATAATCCTCCTCATCAGTTCACTCAGTCCCATGTGATTCATTTCTTTTTTTCATCTTGATCTTTTGTTAGCACTGTTATGAATTCATCGGTTTTCCGTTAGAGTTCTGAAAATGCTTATTGATTCAGTTCAGCAGTGTAGTCAATTACCAGGAGACATTTCATGAGGTTTCAGTTTGTCCCCTCTAAAACAAATCCATCAGACAAAATGATTCATTCACTAGGAGTGTAATGGTAAAAAATAGTGTTTCACTAGGTTTTCTGTTTATTTTGTTTCCCTAATTAAAATATTTACCTACAATATGGCTACAACAGCAGATTTTTTAGCTTTGGCTGAAATTACATCAAACTAAAGCGCTATTTAATTTATGCTGATCAGCTCAGATGGATGGGGTATATGTGTAAAATTGGCTCCTGAAGGCAGAAGCATAATTTATTAATACATGAAATTTGGGGACATAAAGTATCTTTCGAAAGACGTCTTCTTATTTGTATAACATCACTAGAGCACTTAGATTGCAAAACCACCTACAACGTCATGAGCAGGGAGGAAAACGAAGACCGAGGTCCTATTTTAAACATGGAACCAAGGGAGATGAAATGATTCTTTGGGGGGGGTGAAAGTTCTGGAAATAAACAGGCCAGATTTTCCTTCCTAGCCCTTTCCCATTATGCTACAGTGGATTCAGGAAAAGATTACAATTATTACAACCTGTTTATTTCCACCAGGGGGAAGTATAGTATTGCATATAAAGTGAAATATTTTAACAAGTGGGGTAATGCGATAGCTATGCCCCAAGGCGCCCAAAGAAGGTAGGGAAGCAGTAATTCTAAGACTAAGAGAATGGACCTTTCTTGCTGAATTCTTGTACCATGAGGGAAGGATTAGAGAAACTCTCGTGGACAGATTCAATAAACTTTGTCCTGCTTCCTCAGAAAAAAATCATAGTATTCTATAATTTTGAAAAAAAAGAAGTATTGCTGTAAACCTCACCTTTGTATTACCTCTTTCTAATGTATACACATCTTTTCCAAGTAATAGCAACTTCAACTTTCATCAAGGCTAACTGACCTGGTAGAAGAGTTGGATGATAATAACTGTGGATTTTAAAAATGAGTTTAAATAATTTAGGGTTTATTAAGCACGGGTCCTTGAGGGAAACTGTAAAAAGGGTAGCTGTGCAGGAGGCCCCAACAGCTAAAGGCTAAAGTAACTGGTACTGCAGGCGAGCAAAGGAGGGAGAGGGAGAACTGCAGAGTGTTTGAGACAGATTCAGGAAGGCTCCAGAGCCTGTGCTGGTCGTCCAGGAGGATGGGCAGAGGACGGCTGAAGGCGGGGGGTCGAGAGCCGCAGGCCTGGGGGAAGGCGAGCTCCAGGCAGGACCGTGGCCTGAGAGGCCTGGAGAGGGGGGTCTGAGTGCCAGGCCAAGGATGAAGCTGTGGCCAGATGTGGCCTGGGGACAGTGGCATTAGGGCAGGTGGGAGGACTGTGTACAGTGTTTCTGAATCTCATACAAGAGAGCCAGGTTCAGGCAACACTTTCTCAAGCTCACATCTCTGATCAAATAGAAAGAAAATCTCACACACTGCTATCTATAAGATAGATAACCAACAAGGACCACTGTACAGCACAGGGAACTATACTCAATATTTTGTAATAACTGATCACGGAAAAGAATCTGAAATATACATATATGTGTGTGTGTGTGTGTACATATATATGTAACTGAATCACTGTGCTGTTCACCTGAAACTAACACAACATTGTAAATCAACGATACTTCAATGAAAAACAAAACCAAAACCAAGATCTCACATAAAGGAATTCTCAAAAACAGGTCATGAATGATTATTCAGCTGGTTTCCTCTGCCTGGTGAAATAGGCAGATGTGTCAGTGACCCACAGGGGCCTTCCCACCTCCCAGGGTGATACATAGTAGCTCTAAGAAAAGAATTTAGAGGGAAAATGTTTCACACACTCCAGCAACGGTTGCAAACATTCCTTCTCTTCCTTTCTCTTTGCTTTCCATCTCTTCAGAGCCCCAAACGTCTCCAATACCACCCCCATTGCCTTTTCATCTCTCCTTCCATCCCCACCTTTCAGCCCCTTATTATATGAGTCATCTTAGCCTTTCTACTTTCTTTCAAGTTTCTTTCCTCTATAACCATTACCAGATTGCCCACAGCCAAGATCTTGAATCTGACTCAAGGCAAGTTTATCACCTGCCATGTTGCCAGCGCTATTTATATTTTGCATCGCCTTTGCCTGATGATATGATATTTTAAATATAAGGCTTCACCTACCTCAATACCATCTCTACTTTTTCCACCCTCATCCCTCATATTTTGCGGTGGCCTCTGCTGAAACGACAGCAAAGCAGACAATAGCACGGCTTTGGCTTTCTTCATAGCCCTTGATCACCACCAACTTCTGTTTCAAGGACATGCATTTTCTCGTGTGTTTATCAGAACACACGAGACTGGGACCACCACAGCTCGATGGCTCACACGACGTTCCAACAGGAGATAATAACAGCATTAAAGCTCTGACACGGTGATGGCTCACAGACGTTCAGATGCAAATGAGCAGCAACGTGGTCCACGTAATTTTTTTAAAACGATGGATAGAAATTTCTGTTGACAGTTACAATGCCCCCATCATATGATAATTGCCTGGAGACAATTTAGAATTCACTCTGTTTGCCAGTTTGGGCATTACAGTATGCAATTCTCAGTGATTTTTTTAAAATTTAAGTTTGGGTAGGATCCATCTCATTTGGAGTGAGATTTGATACATCTTTTCTATAGCCATGATTTTTGCTTCACATAATCCAAACACCTAAAACAACACCGCATGGAAGCGCTTTTCCTTTGCAGCATGAAGGAGGTGGTGGAAGCAGGTGGGAGTGTGCTGCATGAAGCCTAAAGAAGCCCGGAAACCTGTCCCAGCAGTGCCCCACAACGGGTAGGGGCAGGGAGGCTTGGGCTCTGCCCAAGTAGTGCAGAGTGATGGAACACAGAGAAGACCAGCAGGGGGCGCAGAGGAGCAGAGGCAGCATCCTGGCCTCCTGCCATCGTCCCACGCCGGCAGGTGGGCCAGTGGATGGTCTGGGGGGATGCTGGGGGCCATCTCTCCATCACCTCCCTGCCCAGCGAGAGGGACCCGGCTCTACCACGGGTTATTGCCTTGTCGGTGGCTGACCTCCAGCAAGGATGTCTGCATTTCACACCAGCCAGGATTACTGCCGCCCCAACAGAGGGAGTGGGTGGGGACAAACCGAGCACGCTGGAGAGCTCTGAGCCTCTTCGCTCAAGTGCAGTCTCACCAGCCGGGAGTCCAGAGAGGGAGCGCTGTGCTGTGCTCTGACAGCACCCGTAGCACGGGAGCCTACCTTCCTCCCCCGTGGGGAGGTGCCTGGGGAGGTGAGGACTCGAGAGTCACTAGGATCAAGCTGGGGGCAGGCATCTTCCTGTGGAGGAAACAGAGCTCACTGACGTGAAGACAGAGAGACATTGAGAAAATACAGGGAATTGGCTCACACAGTTGTGAGGGCCGGCAGGTCTGCAGTCCTCGGGACAGGCTGGCAGGCTAGAAACCCTCGCAAGGGTAGATGTTGCAGCTCGAGTCCAGACAGTCTGGAGACAGAATTCCTTCTTTGTCAGGGAACCTTAGGGTTTTCTCTTAAGGCCTCAACTGATTGGACAGGCCCGTCCACATTATAGAGGGCGATCTGCTTTACTCAAAGTCCACCGATTAAAAGACTAATCACATCTAAAAAAATACCTTCACGGAAACATCTAGATCAGTGCTTGACCAAACATCTGGGCACCAGGGCCAAGCCAAGTTGACACACACAAAATCAACCATCATGCCAAGCGTATCAGTTTTTGATTTTTTTTTTTTTTGCGGTACACGGGCCTCTCACTGTTGTGGCCTCTCCCGTTGTGGAGCACAGGCTCCGGACGCGCAGGCTCAGCGGCCATGGCTCACGGGCCTAGCTGCTCTGCGGCATGTGGAGTCCTCCCGTACCGGGGCACGAACCCACGTCCCCTGTATCGGCAGGCGGACTCTCAACTACTGCGCCACCAGGGAAGCCCAGTGTTTGATACTTTTAAATTTCACGTCACCTATCTGGTGTCTGAGTTTTCACAATTTTCAGATCTGGGGGAAAATGAGTAAAGGATTTGGAAATGACCAGGCAGAGTAGTGGGGTGAGCTTGCTCCCAGCTGCAGCCTCCTGGTATGTTTCTCAGATTTCTATTTCGAGAGAGTGCACAGGATCCATCTGCATTTTTATCCTGCACACCATAAAAACTCTGCCACTTCCAGGGAATGAAAGGCCAGTCTTGGTTTTATTAAGATCGCAAATCTATCCTGGCAGCCTAGGCTGAAATGTTAGCTGTACCCTGAAATGCCTTTCTATTAAGAAGCTGGGAATATGACTTCTGGGACAGAGGCTGCCCTGTGATTAACAAAGAGTTTCAGCATCTGAGCGTTCACTTTGGGGCTCTTGTGTCCAAGAAACCACATGTTATGTAAGGCTTGGGTTATCATTTCACATCTGTGTCACTCCTGCTGGCTAGAATTCTTCCCTGGAAACCTGAGGACCTCATTTCACTGGAGAGTCCATTGGATGACACTTAGTTCTCCACTTAAAACTATATTGACCGGGCTTCCCTGCTGGTGCGGTGGTTGAGAGTCCGCCTGCCGATGCAGGGGACACGGGTTCGTGCCCCGGTCCGGGAGGATCCCACATGCCGTGGAGCGGCTGGGCCCGTGAGCCATGGCTGCTGAGCCTGCGCGTCCGGAGCCTGTGCTCCGCAACGGGAGAGGCCACAACAGTGAGAGGCCCGTGTACCAAAGGAAAAAAAAAGTATATTGACCACCGTGAAGGAAGGAAAGCTTTATAAGAAAATATAAAAACCTACTACGAGCTATCGAGACATGAAAAGACACAGAGGAAACTTAAATGCACGTCACTAAGTGAAAGAAGCCAATCTGGAAAGGCTCCATACGCCGTGTGATTCCAACTCTATGACATTCTGGAAAGGGCTCAACTACAGAAGCAGTAAAGGGATCATAGCATCAGGGGCCGTGGTCTCTTCTCTTCAGTGCTCTAGCCCAGCACCACTGCTGAGCCTCATAAAAAGTATCTTTTGATGAATGAAAGAATGAACAAATGTGTGAATTAGCAACGAGTAAGTTTTAAAAATACTATAGACACTATATAGAAAATAAGTGAACGATAAGGTCCTACTGTACAGCACAAGAAACTCTACTCAATACCTTGTAATAATCTATAAGAGAAAAGAATCTAAAAAAGGATATGTATATATATATATACAAACTGAATCACTCTGCTGTATACTTGAAACTAACACAACATTGTAACTATACTTCAATTCGAAAAATACTATGGAATTTACCAACCTAACCATTTTTAAATGTGCAATTCAGTGGGATTAAGCACATTCCCACTGTTGTGCAGCCGTCACCGCCATCCATCTCCAGAGCTCTCTTCGTCTTGCAGAACTGAGGCTCTGAACTCCACCCCCTGCAACCACTGCTCTACTTTCCGTCTCTATGAATTTGACCCCTCTAGGGGCTTCACAGACGTGGGATCATACAGTGTTGTTCTTTGGGGAAGGTTTATTTCACTTGTAATGTCCTCAAGGTTCACCCACGTTGTAGCATGTGTTAGGATTTCTTTCTCTTTAAGGCTGCATGATATTCCACGGTTTCCACCTTTTGGCTGTTGTGAGTAACGCTGCGATGAACATGGCTGGCTGTGCAACTATCTCTTTGAGACCCTGCTTTCAATTCTTTTGGGTATATGCCCAGACGTGGAATTGCTGGAGCGTATGGTAATTCTATTTTGAATTTTTTTGAGGAACTGCCATACTGTTTTGTAGCAAGTGGTTTTGAACAAAAAGTATTTCATAAATGGGTGTTTCCCTGCAAAGCTAGACCTCAAGAGTCCTTCATGGTAGGAACCAGGATAGGAAGCCTGAGGCCCAAGGACCAAGCACCACTTGCCCAGACCAAAGGCAGAATCAAGCAGCATCTTTACCCGAGAATTAGACGGGTGGGATCTTTGTACCCTTGACTTTTAAAGGGACCAACTGAAAAAGGTGGGCTTTTAAAAGACCAACTGAAAAAGGTGGGCTTCCAGGGCCAGCAGGTGGCGCTCGCTCTCCAGCCAGAGGCTCCTTCCAGACGGCTGACCACCTCGGTCCAGGAGAACCCTTCCCAGCCCAGAAGTGGGGAGCATTGATGAGTGAAACGGGGAGAAGGCGGGGGAGAGGGTCACCTTCCACATTATTAACTTGTCAAAATCCTTGCTGCACTTCCCCCCCAAGAGGCTGCTCAACCATCCAGGAAACTCCCAGCAGCATATCTTAAGGCGGGGTGGGCCTCACCAGACCTGTCTCTCTTCTGCACCCAAACATCGGCTGCTCCAGAGACAGAGATCAGCCAGAGGTCACCAGTGGGAGCCCCCTGCCCAGGTCCCTTGGAAGCTTTGCAGAAGACAGAACTTTAAAGACTCCATTTTAATTGGAAGGCAGGCTGGCTGCCTCTAGGGCTAGTGTTCCATGTGGGGTTCCAAGGCTAGACCCAAAGGGTACCCCTTTCTAGGCAGATGATCCAAGAGAGCGTCACACCAGAAGGCCCCCTCAAGTGACGTGAAAGGGCCCGGGCATGGACTGGGGTCTGCAGAGGGTCCCCCACGGACAGAGAGGCAGTGGGGGCCATGGGAGTAATGGTAAGTCACCACGCGCCAACGGCTCTACATGCGCCGCGCTGCACCCAGAACACGTCTCCTGGGGGGTCTCCCACAGCCTCCTGCTACTATCACCCCAATTTACAGGCGAGGTCACCAGGCTTCAAGAAGCTTAAGAACCTGGTTAGACGGCCCAGGTGGAATCCAAGCCCATCCTCTTAACAATGAACGTTCTCCATGTGGAGAGAACCACGACGCGGGCAAAGCCA
This sequence comes from Aethalodelphis obliquidens, assembly GCF_003676395.1. Taxonomy (NCBI): domain Eukaryota; kingdom Metazoa; phylum Chordata; class Mammalia; order Artiodactyla; family Delphinidae; genus Aethalodelphis; species Aethalodelphis obliquidens. The sequence continues at coordinate 5,319,683 of NW_020837946.1, forward strand.
ATAGCGGCAGCAAGCCCGCAGGAACAAGAAAAGGAGAACTCAGCTCGGGCTAGAAAATGCTGACGGGAAGCCACCCATAATCAGTCTCCACCCGCTTCCTCTCACCAAATAAATTCCAGTCTGAACTAGGAACAACTAGAAATAGCTAGAGACAGGCTGCAAATCCAGCGTCAAGCAAGTCACCCTGCCAACCAAGTCCACCCCTGGAACCTCAGTCCTCCCCCAGGAACCTCGTGGAAGTTCTGTGGTCACCACTGGGCGGCAGTGGGGCTGGACCTGCCCCTGGAGTGACAGGTGGCCGTGTGACACTGTAAAGTCACACTCCCTACTGCTCACCCCACACGGATATAAGTATAAACCTCCGCTCACGTGTGATGCACACACGTGCGTCCTCACAGCAAATTTCCAGGAACACTGACAACAAATTCTCACAAACTCACAGGCTGAGATACCACCATTGATTCTATCGTCCAGAAATCAGAATCCAGCCCGAGTGAGAGTCTCCCAAGGTCAGAAGCAGGTGGCAGTAGGGCCAGGTGCCTTTCTGGAGGCTCCGGGTTTGGACGAACGCAGTTCCTTGCTGGGTGGAGGTCCCTGCTTCCTTGCTGGCTGTCAGCCAGGCGCCAGTCTGTCCCTCAGAGGCTGCCCACATTCCTTCTCGTGCTTTCCATGCGGCTTCCCTGCCAGTAACAGGGATGGACCTCCCATCACACTCCACCTGGCCCTGCTTCCTCTTCTGTGGAATCTTCTGCCTCGGAGAAAATTCTCTGCTCTTAAGGACTCGTGTGATTCGATTGGACCTGCCCGTATAATCGAGGATAACCTCCCTATTTTAACGGGCATCTCTCTAATCACTTCTGCAAAGTCCCCTTTGCCATGTCATGTAATATAGTCACTGATACTAGGGGTTAGAGTGTGGACATCTTTGGGGGGAGAGTGGATTCTGCCCCCAGTGGGTTTGGAGCAAGATTTTATGGACCGCACTGATTTGAGATGATAAAAATATTTTTCCAGGTTGAACATGGCCTGTAAGACTCCCCCACTTCTCAAGTCTTTTCTTCAAACAGATTCTAGTATTCGTGGTTGCCTCCAGGGAGGGAGGATGAGGTGGTCAGAGAGAAGCAAGGCAGGCGACCTCCTTTCTCTGTTTTCTCTTTTGTATTTTTTGACGTATTCCACAGCACTTTATCACCTGTTTAAAAATTGTTTGTTTTTAAATTTTTTTTATTGGAGCATAATTGCTTTACAACGTTGCATTCGTTTCTGCTGTACAGTAAGTGAATCAGCTGTCTGTATACCAATATTCCCTCCCACGGGGACCTCCCTCCCACCCACTCCCATTCCACCCATCTGGGTCGTCACAGAGCACCGAGCTGTGAGTGTCCTATGCTTTATAGCAGGTTCCCGCTAGCTATCTGCTCTACGCGTGGTAGTGTATACATGTCAATCCTCATCTCCCAATCCGTCCCACCCTCCCCTTCCCGCCCTGTGTCCACACGTCCATTCTCTATGTCTATGTCTCTATTCCTGCCCTGCAAATAGGTTCATCTCTACAAGTTTTCTAGATTCCACATATATGCATTAATATATGACATTTGTTGTTCTCTTTCTGGCTTATTTCACTCTGTATGACAGACTCGAGGTCCACCCGCATCACTACAAATGACCCCAGAATTTTCTTTTTTTTAATTCCACCTTCTGCATGGCTATGATTCATTTCTCATTATCAATGATGCCCTCCCCCAGAGGATACACCCCCCAAATGTGACTGCTATTTGGAGTCCAAAGTTGTTGGCTTTCATAAAAATTGCAGCCTCTGGTGTAGGAGGAGGAACTGTTTAATTCTTTCATAACTATTAGGATACTGACTCTTACATTTATATAAAAAATCACTTAGGGAATTCGTTGAAAGCGCAAATTCCTAGACTTCATTTAGGAGCCCTGGAGGTTCTGATGCAGGTGGTCCATGGACCCCACTTTTAGAAATGTTACTTGGATGAGCTTTTCACCCCTCATCCCAACTCGCTGTGAGACTGGACAAAGTCTTCATGTCTTTGCATCTCCAGGACTCAGTTGCCTCACCTGAAATATTGGGGTTAAAATACAGTTGCTGCCTGTGAACAGGGGGATGGGCTCCAGATGCAGGGCACAGGGTCCCGGCACTACCAGTCTGTGGTTAGTCCACACAACATATGCTGTCTGGGGGAGCTAAGACACCCAGGATAGGGATCCTTCACAGGTTCAAGAAAGAACAAATTAGTAAGTGACTCACAAGTTCAGCAGCAGAATTATCAGGCAGCGGTTCATTGTAGAAAACTGTCTTTGGAAAAGCAATTAGTAAGAAAGGAACAGAGGGAGAAAGAAAAGCAACCACACTGGATTGTGATGATTCAAGTACAGAAACCGTAAGAGCCAGGGCTTTGCTCCTCTGTGCAGTGTCCTTGGGCGTCAGTGTGTTGTTGGGCATCAGCCAGCGAGCTGGGAGAAGCTGGTCAGCTGGTGAGCGCTCCTCTGGGCCCACATCCTATGCCCAGAATCCCGAAGCATCCCTGGAAGCCACGCACATAGACTGTTCCCTTTGAAGTGAGTTTTCCCAGGATGCCATCTTTCTCTTCCATAGATAAGCGTGTACATCCTCCCTGTCCCATGCCTTAAATAGAAACACTGATCAACAAAGTCCAGACTTCAGCTCTGTTGACTCAAACATGATCCCCCGTCTCTGAGAGCCAAGGAGAGAGCTGGACTAGGTCCCATATTTATGTGACTCGGTTTAAAGTAACTTGAAATGCCCTGATTAGATCTTCTCCCTGTTTATCGGTCTAGTGTAAAACAAAATAAAGAAGGGAAAAAAAACAACCCCCAAGAGAAGGCCGGCTTGAGACACTTCTCTGCACAATAATTTCCTCTTCAAGAGAAATGCCTGCCTGAAAACTGCCAGATGAAACACGTGTTACCAGGCAGAAGGACTCAGCCCTTGGCATCCTCGGAAAAACATGAATTCAGGCGTCAATTCCTCCAAGGACAGATGTGTGTCCCCCAATTCCTCACACCCGGAGAAGTCTCTGTTGTCAGAGCGCTGCCTTCTGACGGGAGCTCCCACTTCCCTGATTATCCTGGCCTTTCTCTCTAGGACCCTCGGTCTCTTTCTCATCAGATGAGGTCGGAGGGCAGATTGGTAGGAGTTTTAGAAGCAATTTCCCTCCTTTTTTCCTTCGCAGACTCCATTTCTTTAAATGCAGAAATCAGCATTTAAGAGGTGGAGGGCAGGGCTTCCCTGGTGGTGCAGTGGTTGAGAGTCCGCCTGCCGATGCAGGGGACACGGATTCGTGCCCCAGTCCGGGAAGATCCCACATGCCGCGGAGCGGCTGGGCTTGTGAGCCATGGCCGCTGACCCTGCGCGTCCGGAGCCTGTGCTCCGCGGCGGAGGGCAGTTTCTTAGTAGCGTGCTGGGAGCTCTTGCCCTGCATCTCTGGGCGGTGTTACTCTTTATGGTGGACTGATGTTTCACAGGATGCCGGGAACTAAGTCCATTGATTCCAAAGTGGTACCTTTACCCCATAAATAGCATTTATGGACAGTCTCAGGTGGGTAAGAGTTGTGAGTCTGCTGTGCTGCAGGGGGAGGGAACAAAGCATTCCTGCATGTTGGACAAGGAAGGGCCCGGATGATGCTGGAGGGACCTTGGAAACTCTTTAGCCGACCGTCCCCAAGGATCCTTTGGTCATGGTCCTTCTTTTACAAAGAACCTCTGCTGGACAAACGTTCTTATTAAGTAATAATTATGTGTCTGTTTTCAATGACTCAGTTACACAGATGAAGGGCATAATAAGATAACCAGCATTAGATCAGAGCTGCTGTGGATCCAGCCCCAAACAACAAACGTCAGGTTTAAACTGGAATGTCTTTGCTTCTCTCATGTGAGCCCCACGTGCTGCCCCACTGCCCCTCACCTCCGTATGGAGGGTCAGGAGGGGCAAGAAACGTCTCCCACTTGCAGCTGCCCTCAAGCTTCCTGCCCTGCCCCACCTTGGACCCTGCCTGTGTCACACCTGCTCGTTTTCCGGAAGTCCAGGGTGGCCCCCTTGAGGGCGACACGCCCACACTTCCCGGCAAGGACAGGGCGCGGCGTGCGGTGCATGGAAGGAGCGAGTGGCTGGGATGAACGCGAGCCTGGCGCCGGGCTCGCCACGGACCCCTTGTTCTCTAACTGTCCCACCACTGCCCCTGGGCTGTGCCTGATAACAGACGGGGCGCTGGTCATGACTCTACTACGGGGAGACGCTCCAACCTGTGATTCTAAGGATCACTCTTCCCAGCGTCCAGGAAAAATGAGATTCGCCGTGACGGAGTCGTCTAAGGAACCTCCTCCTTTCTTCCGCCTCTAAGACACGCCTCTTCCGAGGCCGTCAATGCTTTTCCCTTCCCTAGGGCACATCGCCCCTGCCTCTGGGGCTGGAATCCGCCTAGATCAGTTCCCCTCCCTTCGGCTGTGCGTCTGGACACGATCGTGATCGCCCAGGACAGGCCATTTCCAGAGTCTTTGAGTACCTGACCTAGGAAGCCATGTGGCACTTTTGCACTGCGGAGCCCCTCGGCTGGCTGGGGGCCTCCCAGCCTAGTCTCCTGGGGGGTTTACCAGCCCCTCAATCTCCCTCTGCTTTCCTTGTCTTCTGTGGGCAGCTAGAAATACACACACACTCCCCACATATGTATACACACAGAGACCACACATATGTACACACAGCTACATACCTACCCTACATATGTACCCACACATAACCACACACACTCCTCACATATGTACACACACATAACCACATACGCCACATATGTACACAACTACACACACAGACCACACATAGGTTACGCACAGAGACCACACATATGTACACACATCACCACCTGCACCACACATACACATGCACATAACTACATACATGCCCCACATGTGTATACACACAACTACCCACACCACACATGTACACACACACAACTACCCACACAGACCACACATATATACACACAAACCACACATATGTATGCACACAACTGTATACCTATCCTACATATGTACACATATAACTACACACCCCAAGTATGTACACACATAACCACACACATTCCTCACATATGTACACATACACCACATATGGACACAACTACACACACACACCACACATAGGTTACACACAGAAACTACACATATGTACACACACATCACCACCTGCACCATACATACATACACACATAACTACATACCTACCCCACATATGCACACACATATAACTACATACCTAGCTGACATATGTACACACATAACTACACACACCACACACATATACACACACAACTACACACAGAGACCACAATATGTGCACACACAACTACACACACCACACATATATACACACACAACTACACAGAGACCACACATATGTACACACACAACTACACACACCACACACATATACACACACAACTACACAGAGACCACACATATGTACACACACAACTTCACACACAGACCACACACATATACACACATAACTACATACATGCCCCACATATAACTACATAGCTACCTGACATGTGTACACACACAACTACACACAGAGACCACACGTATGTACACACAGCTACATACACAGACCACATATACATATGCACACAACACACATAGCACACACACATAACTACATACATACCCCACATATATGCACACACATAACTATACACACACCCCACGTATGTATACACACAGATGTACACATCCATGTACACATATACATGTGCACACTCACACATGTACACACACACACACACACACACACACAGACACACACACCCCTCAGAAGAACAGTAACTCTCAGAGATAGTACAGTCTAATGTTCTTTGAAGGAAGAGAATATGTTTCTGGAGGCAGCATGCACTACAGGTCTCTCCCCACAGAGGCAGTGGTCTGCACCCCCGCACACGGTCTTGCCCAGCCTTTTCTCTTCCTCAGCCTCTGACCACGTGGGAAGACCCACCTTGCACGAGCGTCATTGCCTTTCAACAGCAGCCCCTTTTCCCTACTGACCCTCTCAAATACACAAACCTCAGTGGAAACTTTGGCAGGATGGGCTTCGCTTTACATGGGGCTGAGTCAATGCTTGGGGACCCCAACAGCTCTTCACAACACTGACAACTGGTCTCTTTCCAACACTATTTTGTTTGTGGAGCCCGCGTCCCCAGGTTGGAAATCACTGCTTGAGCCCCATGCCTTCCTTGGACAAATGGGAGAAAGAAAGCTCAGAGAGGCACAGCAATTTTCTTGGGGTTGCACAGCAAGCCAGTGGCAATGAAGATAGCTTATTGGTAATGGGTTGGGACTGTCACCCCCTGAACTACATCCCATGATTTGGCAAAGCTCTCTGATCCCCTTTGAAGAGTAACAACTTCTTACCATCGCTCAACAGAGGGGGTTACTCGGGGACTTCGTTCCTTTTCAATGATAAGTACTCCTCCCAGGGACAGTCCCCAGGACCCAGGCCAAGCTGCTTTAAGCTGTTCAGCACAGAACGATCTCGGTTCCTACAAAATCACGGGAGCTTCCCGCCCATCCCCCCCACCCGGCCTCCTGCTGCTGCACCGCCACATGCACAGCTGGGCCTCGGTCCACGCCGCTCCTGTACCTGGACGCCCTCCCCAGGGGTCTGCGTGGCTGCGACCTCACTTCTCTCAGGCTTTGTCCCAATTCCATCTCATGAGAGAGGCCTTCCTGGACCACCCTTTCTAGGACACAAGCTTAAGAGGGCAGGGGATTGGGTGTTGTTTGTTCACTGCTGTAACCCCAGCATCCCATGCATGAGCTGCCCAGTGGAGGTGCTTAATACGCGATCGCTGGGTGGATGAACCGTCCTATCAGGAAGACAAGGCAGCCTTATTGCACATTTTATAGATGAGAAAAATGAGACCCAAAGAGGTTATGCAGCTTGTCCGAGGCCCCTACTTGGTCACCTGTCAGGGCCAGGCGGTGGATGCACAGGTGTGGAAAGGGGCACACGCATGGTGGGAACGGACGGACAAAAGACAGGCTGGAAACTCGGATGAGGCCACGTAATTTGGACTTTTAAATCAACCAGAGGAGCTGGCTGCCGCCAGGGTTTAAGCAGCTGAGTGAATGTTCACAGGAATAACTTTTACAATTGAAAGAGACAGGCTAGGGGATTATTGACAGTGTTTTAAAACAAGAAGAAAACTTAGGGAGCAATTAGCCTCATTTCCTCATTTAATAAGGTGTAAAATTGGCACCAGAAGTAATAAACTTACTGGTCCAAGTTAGCCTGCCAGTAAAGAAAGGGCCAGAACCGAGGTTTTTTTAAAACTCTCAACACGGTGCTGTTTGTTTATGATGCATTGAGATTGTTCAAGCTTTTAATCGAGCGCCAGCGATTCTTTGTCCTATAATAGAGGCATACAGCTCTTTTTAAGAACTCTTACTGAGATAAACTGTGCTGGCTTTCTGATGTGGTCTGTGTTCTTTTCCTACTGTCATGTAAGAAACCAGCCCCCACTCGGCAGCTCAAAGCAGCCCCTTTCTTATCTCGTAGTTTCCGTGATGACGGTTGGCTGGGTTCTCTGCTCAAGGTCTCACCAGGCTGAACTCAGGGTATGGCCACAGGGGCTGACAAAGTCTCAGGGTGCTCGTCCAAGCTCTCCTGGGTGTTGGGAGAGCCCAGTACCAGCCGCCTATAGCCCCGAGGCCCCGGTTTTCTCGCTGACTGTCAGCTCCTGGAACCTCCCCCAGGTCCTTGCCATGTGGCTCACAGCTGTTTGCTTCTCACAGTGCTTTGCGTCTTCCAGGAGGTGGGGAGCCTTAGAGAAGGTCACGCAATCACCTTGTCATGTAATGTAACCAAGCATCCATCCTCTCCCCCATCCTCACGCGTCCACCGGGAGGGGGTGTCAGTGAAAAACAACGTTGCCTGCCATATCAATAAACAAAGGATGCTGCAGCCGTCAAGCCATCACATTGCAGCCATCCCAACGGCGAGCCCCAAGGGAGCTCAGGATGGAAACAGGATGCCTGCTCTCAAGGCATCGGCCACTGCAGCCACCCCTATCCAGCGCACCCTGGGGAGACTCAGGATGAGAAAGCTCAGGAGACTGGCCCCAGGGAGCTGAGCTGCATATCAAAGGAATGATTTCCAGGAGCTCAGAGTTTTGCATCCTCCCATACAAAGAAAAGCGCTAAACTCCTTAACTTAAGATATCTGTGTTTTTTTTGTTTTTTTTTTAAATTTATTTATTTAATTTATTTTTAAACTTTTGGCTGTGTTGGGTCTCCGTTGCTGCACGCGGGCTTTTCTCTAGTTGCTTCGAGTGGGGGCCACTCTTCCCTGCGTTTCGCGGGCCTCTCATTGTGGTGGCCTCTCTTGTTGCAGAGCACGCGCTCCAGGCACACGGGCTTCAGTAGCTGTGGCTTGCGGCTCCAGAGCATAGGCCCAGTAGCTATGGCGCACGGGCCCAGTAACATGTGGGATCCTCCCGGACCAGGGCTCGAACCCGTGACCCCTGCACTGGCAGGTGGACTCCCAACCACTGTGCCACCAGGGAAGTCCCTAGTTTTCTTTAATTAACAGTAATCTTTTGATGTTCCTACACCTGGTCTTTGTTGCAAAAACTCTAGCTCCTGGCTTCTCCCTTCCCTCTTTGGAGCAGTCCCTCAGAGCTATGAGAGGCTGTGTCCTGGGCTTAAGTCCTCAGTTTTGTCTGCCAAATAAAACGTAATTCTCAGCTTTCATGTTGTGCATTTTGTTTCAGTAGACAGGGGTTATACCCAGGAGTACCCCAGGGGGCTGGAATCTTGCAGGCACCCTAAAATCCTGCTATAACACAACTGGTGAAACTGCTCTCCTTCTGTGGCATTTCATCAGGATTCTTCTGAGTTCATTTCCTACCTGATTTCTGAGAAAAACTTCTGGGGGCAAATTGAAGAAAACCTCCAAGTCGACCTTTGCAAGAATTTAACAATTTAACATTTCACGCGGATGTTAATGCTGACCTCTCTTTGAACCTCAGTACATTGACTCCCCACCAGAAATGGCATGTTTGGAATGCGATTTTGTTTTATATCATCCATATACCCAGCTGCTGCACCAGCACAGGTATCTCTCAGGGCTGCTCAAAGCTTTAACTTTCAAACCCCATTTCTACCACATTTGCCAGAGCCCCCGCCCCTCTGAGTCTGTGAGCTGTCCTGCCCGCTTCTGGGAGCCCCTCCGCCCCAGGTTGACCTCTAGCCTCCTTCCCTGGTGGAGGCCTCGTCCGGAGAGGAAGATGGGGAGAATGAAAGAGCTTCTGAAAACTTCTTTGTTCGCTTTGATGTTTTGGAAATTCCATGAGGAAGGAATACAAAGTTCTTTTGTCTCTAGGGCACTTAATTAATGAAGAGTCACCAAGAGGCAGAACTGAGGGATTAAACCAACAAATACCAAATCTAGGGAGCAGATGCCTGGGCAACCTATTTATTTATTCAGCCTTTGTGCTGTTTGTGACTGAGCTCCATAAACGCTCTTACAAGAGGGGGAAATCCTCCACCAAGAGGGTTTCATACAAGAGAGGGAAAGAAGAGTCTGTTCTCCTGTCCCTCCTGGCTTCCCAGATGTTCCTTTGATGCAAACTCCCTGGCTCTGGCTCCGTACCTTCAGCTGATGACCCAGCTTGTCACAGGAAATGCCCCCGAGAATAACACAGCTTATAAACAACTACAGTGGCTTCTGTTTGTGTTTGTCTCTAAGAAGAAACTGTATTTCTCTATTAAAGTGGTTATTCTACCATAAACTATCTCCAGCTAAAATTATTTTAACAGAGTATTAAGCAATGATTTTAGAAAGTTTAAGGAATTGTGGGGAGAAGCCATTATAAATCCGTAAAAGAATTATTTTTAGGGCTTCCCTGGTGGCGCAGTGGTTGAGAGTCCGCCTGCCGATGCAGGGGACATGGGTTCGTGCCCTGGTCCGGGAGGATCCCACATGCTGCAGAGCGGCTAGGCCCGTGAGCCATGGCCGCTAAGCCTGCACGTCCGGAGCCTGTGCTCCGCAACGGGAGAGGCCACAACAGTGAGAGGCCTGCGTACCGCAAAAAAAAAAAGAATGATTTTTATTGCGCAGCTCTGGATTGATAATAAAATCAAACTCTGATTCTCAGAACGCTTTCTGATTTGATGCTCTGGTTAATTTAGTTTTCAGGTGACATAAAAGCCAGTCTAAATACTTGTTTCAGTGCTGATGTGGAAACCGTTCCTAAAATGTGACGGTTGGAAAACGTAGACACTCCCCTTTTGGAAAAGAAAAGGTGGTTAATTCTCTTGCCTCCCAAGTTTACTGGACGGAATAGGAGCCCTTTAAGGACTCTTGTGATAGCTACGTTTTAGGATGTCTGCCCAGCTCAGAAGGACCGCTTTACACTGTCCTACCCTGGTGAGCTCTGGCCGTGCTTGCGGAAATGACCTTGGCCGCTGGTCGCGCGGAGCAAACATCTGCCCAGGAGACCCAGGCAGAACATTTTCCCTGGGAACTCGGGACTAGGACCAATAGCAAGAGGTCAGCTTCTCCCAGCAGCAGTTATAGCCCGTGAACTTGGGAGCTGACACAGCCATTTTCTATAGAAAGTCCACCGTGTGAGCTAAGGAACAGAGAAAGCCGGTCTGTTAGGGAAGAGGATTGAAATAAAGGTGAAAGTTGGAGAGTGTGTTCACCCTGGTCCCAGCTCCAGCTCTTCCTGAGGCCCAACTGCATTTCTGCCTCTACCTTCCATGGCCCCCCTTCTAGCCTTCCAGGAAATTGCCCATTTCCACTGAAGCTCATTCCTGTTACCTGATGTTACGGATGTTACCAGCATCCCAAAGGAAGAGAACCTAGTCCCTGAGGCCGTCATACTGACCGCTAGTCCCCTGGGGGGCTGGGTTTAGCTCCTCTTCCTCGTCCTCTGTTTTCTGGTTCCACCATCTCCCACCATCCTGGCATGAAACTGGGATGTTGCCTTCAACGTCTCCCTCTGTCCCAGAGCCAATCAGATGCCAGGACCCATGGATTCCTCCTCTCTCCATCTCTCCCTGTGCTGACTTAAAATTTTTTTTTTAGTTTGAGATAATTGCATACTCATATGCAGTTGCAAGAAATAAAACAGTGAGATCTTGTAAACGTTTTACCCATTTCCCCAAAGGTAGCGCCTTGCATAGCCATAGTATAATATGGCGCTGATACAGAGACACAGAGAAGACCATGGGAAGACCAGGCAGAGGTTGGCATGATGCTTCCAGAAGCCGAGGAATCTGTGGCCACCTGAAGCTGGAAGAGACAAGGATTCTCCCCGAGACCTTTCAGAAGGAGCACGGCCCTGCTGACACCGCGATTGCAGACTTCTGCCCACCAGAACCAGGAGAGAACAAGTGTCTGCTGCCTTAAGCCACCTGATGGTGCTGGTTTGTCACAGCAGTCCTAGGAAACTGATGCTAACCTCACTCAGGGTTCCTCATTTGTGAAATGCGCTGTGTGTGTGCTTGTTTTTGTGCAATTTTATTTCGTGTGTAGATTCGTGTGACCACCACGACAAGACAAAGAAAAATCAAAGAAAATTCCCATCCCAAGGATTCCTTGTGCTGCCCTGTCATAGCCAAAGCCACTTCCCTCCCTTCACCCACCCCGGTCCCGGGCAATCACGCATCTGTTCTCATCTCCATAACTGTGTGCTGTAAGGAATGCAATATAAATGGACTCACACAGCATATAACCTTTGAGACTGGCTTCTTCCACTCAGCGTGCTTCCCTTGGGATCTTTCCCAGTTGTGTGGGTACCAGTGGTTGGGTCCTCTTTATTGCTGGGTAGGATTCCAGGGTATGGACGTGTCTCTGTTTTTAACCATATTCACCTGTGAGGGACCTTCTTGTTGTTCCCAGTTTGTGGATATTATGAATAAATCGACAATGAACATTTATGTAATCATGAGTGTGGAAAGAAGTTTTCGTTTCTCTGGGATAATTGCCCAAGAGTGCAACGGCCGGGTCATACGGTGAGTGCATGTTGAGTTCTGTAAACAGCTGCCCACGCTCTTTCCCAGGGTGGCCGCGTATCATTTTACATTCCCACCAGCCACGTGTGAGTGACCTGGTTTCCTCTCATCCTCATCAGCATTTGGTGCTGTCATTATTTTTTGTTTTAGCCATTCTGGTAGGTGTTTAGTCTCCTAACTCATTGTGGTTTCAGTCTGCATCTTTCTGACTAATGGTGCTGAGTATCTTTTTATGTGTTTATTTGCCACCTGTATGTCCTCGACCGTGAAATATCAGTTCGTGTCTTTTGCCCATTTTCCAGTTGGATTGTTTTTCTTGTTACTAATGAGTTTTGAGAGTTCTTTATTTATTCTAGATGGAAGTCCTTTGTCAGATATGTGGTTTGCAAGTCTTTTCTCCCAGTCCGTAGCTTGTCTTTTCAATCTCTTAACAGGGTCTTTTGCAAAGCAAAAGTTTTAAATTTTGATGAGGTCTAATTTAATCACTTTTTCCTTTTATAGATTGTCATTTGGTGTCAAGGCTAAGATCTCTGTCCATCTCTAGATCCTGAAGACTTTCGCCTAGGTTTTTTCTCAAAAATTTTTTTTTCTTTCTTTCTTAGATTTTTTTTCATTGAAGTATAGTTAATTTACAATGTTGTGTTAGTTACAAGGGTATAGCAAAGTGATTCAGTCATATATATATTCTTTTTCTGATTCTTTTCCCTTACAGGTTATTATAAGATATTGAGTATAGATCCCTGTACTATACTGTAGGTTCTGTTGCTTATCTATTTTATATATAGTACTGTGTATATGTTAATCCCAAACCCCTAATTTATCTCCCCGCTTCCCCTATGGTAACAATAAGTTTGTTTTCTATGTCTGTGAGTCCATTTCTGTTTTGTAAATAAGTTCATTTGTATTATTTATTTTAGATTCTACATATAAGCAATATCATAGTATACTTGTCTTTCTCTGACTGACTTACTTCACTTAATGTGATAATCTCTAGGTCCATCCATGTTGCTAAAATGTTTTAAATTTTACATGTAAGTCCATGGTCCACTTTGAGTGCATTATATGAGATGTTAGGTTTAGGGAGAGGTTTGTTTGGGCTTTTGGTTTTCATGTCCACAGTTGCTCTGTGCTAACTTTTAATAACTGGTCCCTGTCCTGTTAGTGTTCCTTTTGTATTTCACTCCCATAAAAACCCCTTGCTCTGCGTGTGGTGTGGAGGGTCAGGAGGGTGGAAGGTGGGATGAAGGGGTGGGAAGGGGAAAAGAGGAGCAGAAAAAAGGGGTGACTGTCTGGTCATGGTTCCGGCATTCTTGAATCAAATGACACAACATTCTAACCCTAATTTCTGCCTGCCACTGCCCTGCCCACTCATGGTGCTGTGAGGATAAATTGAGGGCATGTATGAGAAACTAACTCATAACCATCAGCCCTTAGCAGACCTGGAGTTCTTTTTGTTGTGAGTCCCGTGTGCGGTCAGTCAGTGTTATAATGGAACCCGACCGGGTCACTTACAATCCTCCCGTATTTATAAAGCACACTTCTAAAGTGCTTTCATACACTATCTGCCTTTGCTCTCATAGATATTTATTCATTTTCAGTCAAAAATATTGAGACTATTACTCACCCATCCATTTATTAAATGAGCATGTATTGAACATTTTATTTGTGCTCACAGTGAAATAAGAGGGAAAATAGACACAGGAAGCAAAGTAAAAGGACAGATATTTACAAAAAGAATTGAAAATGTTAAAAAAATGATTCTTCAGTGATCAGACACTGAGTTTCAAGGGCGAGTGAGCAAGCCTCCGGGGCTGCAGAGTTGGCCACACAAGCAGGTGCCCCTGGGGGGTCTGACTCTGGTGAATTCTCTGTACTTGGTTTCCAGTTCTAGTTTCCAGAAACCTGATTCTGTTACTGCCCTGAGAGTGGTTCTATCTCGCAAGGAAAGACACAAGTTAACTAGACTCACAGCGACTGATGTATAAACCTGAAACTGCTTTCTCCGTCCATCATGGGAGATGGGATTGTTGAAGGGGTGGCATGTCTCAACTTACAAGGCTCATTCTTCTGCAGGCTGGTCCCAGGGCAGCTGGATGACACACGCTGCTCTGTCCAGAGAGAACTGAAGCCAGGCCGGTCTGGGGGTGTGGAAGGTACCTCTCACCCACTCCTGGGCAGTGAACCGAGAACGCTTAGCCAAGCTCCCCTCACCCCCGGCGGGGCTGGCGTGGCCCTGCCCATGTTTGAGACCAGATTTCTATGCCTGATCAACAGCTTTCTTCCTCTGACACGGTCTGATACAATTCATCAGGTTTCTGTTGCTTAACTTAAAATCTGGTCTGCCTCGCCTCCCCAGCATCACCGCCAGTGTCTCCCAGCTCATCCTCCTTCCGATCTGGGCGATCCCCCAAGTTGGCTGCCTCAGGGGCTGGTGATGTCCAGTGTACGGAATTGACCAGCTCGACCCCTGGTTTTTAGGAAACCGTGTCAGCGCAGCCCTGAGTTCTAGCTACAGATTGACACACAGGGTTTCTATTACGTTGGGATAGGCTTTTCAAAATGAAAAATTGAGACTTTGGAGTAGCTGTGAGCTTTATAACAGCACTTTCTCTTCTCTTTTTCACCGCCATGTGTGGACCTCTAGGGATTCATCCGTATGCCTCGTTCCAAAGCAGCAGCTCATCAGGAGGAAGAGGTACATGGGCTGAGAAGGAAGAAGCACAGGGGTGCAGACAGATAGGAGGGCCGGCCTGCTCTGGAGGTGCCAATACGTTACCTGGCGAACACTTTTCCTTGTTTATGTCAAGTCACTCTGGCGCCGGGCAGCTGAAGAATTCTGGCCATTAACCCCAAATCCGGATAGGATGGCTCCTAGGAAGGCTTCACACTGCAAGGAAACTCACATCTGATTAACGATCACTTTCTGCCAGAGACAGGCATCCCCTCCAGCCCAGCTGCAGCTGTGTGTGCAGAGAAGGAGGCATTTTCAAATGCTCTTTCACAAACTTATTTCACTCAGTTTATAAGCGCCCCAAAGGGCAGACAGAAGTATCCATCACGTGCGAGAAAGTAGGGCACTGTGACCAAATAAAAGATTGCCCAAGGTCACTCTGCAGCTGGGACTAGAGTCTGAGCATCGGGGCCCACTCTCCTCGGGGTGACCCGGGGAAAGCCCTGCACGTTCTCAGTCTGCCTGAACTTGACCTGACGTGCAGGGCAACAGCAGAAGCAATGTAATTTGCCTTGTCTACATGGCCTTCCTGCTGGTTGGAAAGTGTTTGCTGGTGGGTGTGAACAGGAGCTGGGGATGGGGTAGGGTGCTGGTGGACACCATCAAAAGTCTGTATCTTGGGACTTCCCTGGTGGGACAGTGGTTCAGACTCTGTGCTCCCAATGCAGGGAGCCTGGGTTCAATCCCTGGTCAGGGAACTAGATCCCACATCATGCCGCAACTAAGAGTTCGCATGCCACAACTAAGGGGTCCGCCTGCTGCAACTGAGACCCAGTGCAACCAAATAAATTAAAAAAAAAAAAAGTCTGTGTCTTTGCAAAGTTATTAAACCTGTGAAATTTGCACAGTGTCCAGCAGATATATATTGCGATTTGGGCCCTCTTCTGCCAACACAGGGTCCTAAGAAAACCTAAAAAGTGGGAATGGGGATTCTAAACGGGCCTGGAGAAAGTCAGCCGAGGATCCTCAGGGTGGAGTCTTCACGTCCTCCTTCTGGGCAAATGGGCCAGGGGCCTGTGGCCTCTCCCTTACCCTTCTTGGGCCTTGAGTGGAGGGTTTAGAGTTGACTCCAAGCCCTCAGTGGCACCCGCAGACCCAGTTTTCTGTGCATTTGAGCTCTGGGCTTCTTTGCCGCGTGGCTTTCCTGGTGTTGTGTGGGGAGGGCTGCCATCTGCCCCTGTGCCCGTTTTCAAGGACTCTTAGGATGGGGAAATCAGTGATGCGATCCTCCCACCTCTGACCCGCATGCCTGAGCCCTCACACATACAAAGCTCTTGTGCACGTGATGAATCACACTTGCCCGTGTATGTGGGGGTGGGGTGGGGGGAGCAGGGTGTCACCAGGAGGTGCCGGAGGCCAGTTCAGTTCATGCTCAGAAGCTTCTCATCCCTGGGCCCTGCCGTCCTTGTCCTTTCTCGGCCGGCCTGAGGGTGGGCACCAGCTCCTGCAAATCTGAGTTACAGAGAAAGCACCTCTTCTGTGACCTGTAGGACGCTGCGTCAGGGATATGAAAGATAAGATAGCTTTCAACTTTCCCAACTTTTTGTATTGAAAATTTTCTAACTTATGGCAAAGTTGAAAGAATAATCTTGACATTGATTCATCACTTAACATTTGGCCTCATTTGTTCTCTCCCTGTATGTGTGTATATATACAGACATTATTTTGCATATATCTTATGTATGTATATGTACACGTACGTATGTCTGTACCTATATCTGTATGAACTTGAACTATTTGATATTTGGAAGTTGCAGGTATCCTGATGCTTTACTCTTAAATATTGGGTTGGCCAAAAAGTTCGTTCGGGTTTTTCGTAAGATGTTACGAAAACCCAAACGAACTTTTTGGCCAACCCAAACTAAAAATAAAGACATTATCTGTTATCACCATTTATACTACTGTTGCACGCAAGAAGTTTAACTTTAATATAATAATACTATCTAATATTCAATCCATATTCAAATTGCCCCAATTATGTCCTTTATAGATTGTTTTAAAATCCACAATTCAATCAAGAATCATGAATTATATTCAGTTGTCACGGCTCTTTCATCTTCTCTAATCTAAAGCAGCCCACTGTTCTCTTGTCTTTCATGAATGATATTTTCAAAGAGTCCAGGCTGGGCTCTGATTTTTCCCTAGTGTCCCATAATTTGGGACATTGTTTTCTCATGATAGATTTGAGGATGGACGTTTTCGGCAGGAATACCGCACGGATGAGGTGTGTGGACAAGTGCACCCCATCAGGAGACACACGCGATGACATGCGTTTGTCCCGTTGTTGGAGATGTTAAATTACCATTTTAAAATATACCTTATCCTTTAGTAAGTAATCTGTGAAGTGACATTTTGAGATGATGTGAATATCCTGTTCCTCAAAAGCCTTCTACCTAATGGTTTAAGCATCAATTACGATCCGCACTTGAACAGGTTATTACATCAGTGGCTCTAAAACGGCGCTTTTTCTAATTCTATTGTTTCTTCTCTATTAATTAGCTGGCTTTATTCCTTAAAGAAGACCTGTCCCTTCACCGCTTTTTTTTCTTTTTCTTTTTTTTTGTGGTACGCGGGCCTCTCACTGCTGTGGCCTCTCCCGTTGTGGAGCACAGGCTCCGGACGCACAGGCTCAGCAGCCATGGCTCACGGGCCCAGCCACTCCACGGCATGTGGGATCCTCCCGGACCGGGGCACGAACCCACGTCCCCTGCATCGGCAGGCAGACTCTGAACCACTGCGCCACCAGGGAAGCCCCCTTCACCACTTTTTAAAGATATTATTTTGAATTCATGAGTACTTTTCTAAAAAATTCAATGTGTTACAATCAAACATCTTTTTACACCCAAATCATTCCAAATTTGTACAGTGAGAGGCCCTCCACGTCTGCTATTTTCATGTGCCCTCATGCGTCTTTGGACACTTCCTTCTTTCTGACATTTTAAGACATTTCGGACTGACCTTGTACTTTCCCTGCTCCAGGCCTGGAGTCTCATTTTTCCCTTTGGTGGAGAAAAGTGTTTAGAAACCAAGATCTGGGTACTAGGTGTGCTCCCTGCAGCTGTGTCATTGTTTTCTTATCTCTTCAATGGAAAAGGACTCTCTCTCTCTCTCTCTCTCTCTCTCTCTCTCTCTCTATATATATATATATATATATATATATATTTGGTGGTACGCGGGCCTCTCACTGTTGTGGCCTTTCCTGTTGCGGAGCAACAGGCTCCGGACTCTCAGGCTCAGCGGCCATGGCTCACAGGCCCAGCCGCTCCGCTGCATGTGGCATCCTCCCGGACCGGGGCACGAACCCGTGTCCCCTGCATCGGCAGGCGGACTCTCAACCACTGTGCCACCAGGGAAGCCCCAAAATATATATATTTTTAAAAATCATGAGCTCATACTGATGGTGCCTTTACCTCCAGTGCAATGTCAGAGGGTTTGTCCTCACGTTCCCACATCTCATATTAGTTTATCTCCCATCACAGCAAGAATCCTTGTTTCAAGAATCCTTGTTTCCCGACTTCCCTGGTGGTGCAGTGGTTAAGAATCCGCCTGCCAATGCAGGGGACACAGGTTTGAGCCCTGGTCCGGGAAGATCCCACATGCTGCGGAGCAACTAAGCCCGTGCGCCACAACTACTGAGCCTGCACTCTGGAGACCGAGAGCCACAACTACTGAGCCCACGTGCCACAACTACTGAAGCCCGCGCGCCTAGAGCCTGTGCTCCACAACAGGAGAAGCCACTGCATTGAGAAGCCCGTGCACCACAACGAAGAGTAGCCCCCGCTTGCCGCAACTAGAGAAAGCCCGCACGCAGCACTGAAGACCCAGTGCAGCCAAAAATATATAAATAAATTTATTTTAAAAAAAAAGGAATCCTTGTTTCCAACATTTATATATTAACTCATTTGCCCAGTCCTAGAATACATGCAAAATAGTTTTGTAATTACTACCCCAATATCACTACTGAAAACAAACTTATTAAGTAAATTCCAACGTTTTTGTGGTTCTTTTGTCCTTAAAATATATCCCACTGGAAGGTCCATAGTCAGAGAAAACTTTTCAAAAGTTACTTGAATTCACTGTTTTTTTTAATGTGGTTATGATATCAATTTGATCTATAGTTAGACTCATCTATTTCTGCTTGTAGTCAATTGTATTTCATCCCAATAACAAAAGCCCAGAAAAATAGAGTCACTTTATATAAAACATGTATACAGCACCATGACAATGAAGGATATTATTCAGGAATTTTAAATGAATTTCAAGTAAACAGAAGATATTTCTCAAGAGATTTGGTAACATAAGGTTGACCAGACGTAGAGGATGTATTTTTCCGTCACTGTTCTTTTTTTTTTTTTTTTTTTTTTTTTTTACAGTGCGTGGGCCTCTTACTGCTGTGGCCTCTCCCGTTGCGGAGCACAGGCTCCAGACGCGCAGGCTCAGCGGCCATGGCTCACGGGCCCAGCTGCTCCGCGGCACGTGGGATCTTCCCGGACGGGGGCACGAACCCGCGTCCCCTGCATCGGCAGGCGGACCCTCATCCACTGCGCCACCAGGGAAGCCCCGTCACTGTTCTTTTGAGCTATCTTTGGAGGTGTAGGGACACTTCCTAAATAGTCACACAATAAACAAGGGCAAAGATGAATTTGAGATGCAGGAGTAAACCCTAAAAGATGATCATGGACCAACCAAGAAAGGAAAAATAGTGTCTGCGGAAGGCATACACAAGCGCCTAGTAATCTCAATGGATGCAAAATAAAATAAAATAAAATAAACCCTAGGATGCACTGGATATTAAGACTTGCCAGACATTGTTGTTTTTTTTGGACTGGTAAATACGGTATAGAAGTAACTGACAAGATAGGGTCACAGTGAGGATGGTCCGTATGAAACATCGATGTTTTGGGTCATTTTTCCACTGATGCAATACGCTGTTGCATTGTTTCTGCTGGAGACGCTGCTGCCTTTCGATTTACAAATTGTTTTGACCAAAATTTGGCAGCTCAGTGGCTACTTTACATCTTTATTTTCCCAAAGTGTGATACGTAATATTAATTAAGATTTCGATTCTCATGGGATTCATAAATTCCATAATTTTTAAACTTTGTGATACAAATAACTCCGACCTCCCCAAGGAGCTACTGCACATACAACAATAAAATTAAAATGTCAGATGTGAGTGAAATATGCTTTTCTGCCTTAATAAATAACTGAATACGTGCATACTGTGAATTCAAATAAATTCCCCTGTGCCTCCTCTTCAAGTTACCTAGCAAGACGGTGATTCATCATCCCGGGTTTCCCTGGAAACCATTGATAAGATTTCAAAACACTTCAAAACAGTATAACCCTTCTCTTGAGATGTTTCCTTGCTTGCCTAGGAAACCTGTCTCTTATTTTGACTCGGGAGTGGACAGAATGGAAATTCTTATGCCAGGAGCAAGACGGTTTCTGAAAATTCCTGAGAGGAGGGTCAGCCCCGAGCATGAGGGTCCACAGATGTTTCCATCTCTCCACCCACTGGATTTAGTCCACCGCCCTCCTGTTAGGGGCCCTCACGTCCAGGATGACAGGGCTGTGGGAGATCTCTGCCCCGAAGGCCACAGCCCTCATTCCTCACCATCCTCCCGCACAGCTGGAGGTGTCAACTTTTGGGAAACATGGGGGTGATGCAGTGTGTAATATCGTGGGTCCCTCTTCTAGGTTTCTTGCTGTTACCCAGATAATTCATAGAGACCAAGCCTGGAAAAGCACGTCCCACCCTCTCCTTCTCCTCCAGCCCAGAAGCTGTGGTGGTAGGCAAAGGTCTGGGGGAGGGGGGTGTCAATCAGGGCCTCCCCTGTCCCTTCCAGCCAAGGTCCGGTCCATGCTCCCAGCTCCCCAGGGAGCAGAGGGAGTGCAGCACCGAGGTCAAGGTCAGCCTCTCCCCCTGGTCTCATCAGAAGATGCCTCAGGGCTCCAGGGGGCTGTGGGGGGGGGGGGGCGTGGCGAGTGTCCCGTGGGGATGAAGGCAGGGAGGCAAGTGGAGGGAACTGTGTGGAGACCCGACTGGCCGTGTGTGTCCAGGAGTGGGCGTGACTGGGCAGTGGGCCAGGATGGGCTGAGACCAGAAGGAGAGGAGTCCAGCCGCCACTGGTGGGAGGCTCCGTGGGGGAGGGGAGGGAGGGGAAGCCCAAAAGGAATGTTCCAGAAGGAGTTGGAAGCATCAGTTTCCAGCCACAGGGTGAAGAGCCTCCTTACAAACACATAAATCCCCTTTTTAGAGAAAGCACAATGATTTTCAGGAAAGTAAAACTGTGTCACTCAGGCTCAATTTTGTTTTTTGTTTTTTTGGGGGTTTTTTAAGTTTTTTTTTTTTTCTTTTTGATGTGGACCATTTTTAAAGTCTTTACTGAATTTGTTACAATGTTGCTTCTGTTTTATGTCTTGGCTTTTTGACCACGAGGCAGGTGGGATCTCAGCTCCCCAACCAGGGATCGAACCCGCACCCCCTGCATTGGAAGGTGAAGTCCCAACCACTGGACTGCCAGGGAAGTCCCTCAGGCTCAATTCTGAGTGATGAGTTTGACTCAGGGTGAGGCCTGATTCCCGGCCGCCCAGCCCTGTTGGAGGGAGAACCAGGCCCCCAGTGCCTGGGAGGGCAGAGGAGGGTTTTGGGAGCCTGGCTGCCCCCGGGCACACAAGGTGACCGGACACCACTGAGTCCTTGGGAGACGTGGGTGGGGACCTGGGGACCCTGCGTGTGGGACGCAGCATCTGCAGGAAGCCTGAGGTCGTATGAATGGTTTCTTACCCTCCAGAAGGAAGGAAGACCCCCCCAGAGCAGCATGATGGAAGAGTTGAAGGCCCAGTGTCTGGAGCTCAGGGTTCTGAAGGGGGAGATACAGGTGGGTCCCAGCAGGTACAGCGAGCCTTGGGGTCCCTCTGCAGACAACTGAGGGAGCCCACAAGCCTGGCGGTGGCTTAAAGGCGGCTGAATGTGCCCTCCTTGGAAAAGTGGGAGATCTTCCATTCCCCAGGAGAATGGGGGTACAGGCTGGATTCAGAGGAACCGCAGGCAGGTGGAGGGCATAGCTTGCGTCCGGGGCTTTTCACATCCCTGCAGGTGCGGCCAAGCCTGCCGTGCGCCCACAGGCCGGTGTGTAAGGGAGCCGCGAGGTCTCAGTTCACACCTGGCACCACGCTCCCCTGATGGAGGACCACACCTTGTCAGGTGGGGACGGCCTCCTTCGCAGGCGGCTCTGCTGCTTGGGAAGGAGAGTGGGTCTGCTCCCCTAGCTACAGGTCACACTCCCTCTCACCTCCTCAGGGATGTCAGTCCTGAATCTCCCTTGATCCTGTATCCTCCGTGTTTCCAGCTACTGGGTGATTCCCATTAGCAAATAAACTAAAAACAAACACACACAAAACCACCTGGGGACCTTACCTGCTCCTCTGGCTGCGCCCCTGTTTTCTTCTCCCCTCCACTGCCCAGCCTCTTGAAAGAGCTGCTTTTTGCACCTTCTCTCCTCCCATATCCATAGTCTCCTCCTGTGCTCTGTTGGGCCTCGTGGACACAGAATCGGATTCACCACAGTTCTCGATTCCTGGTCTACCCTCGTGGTCGATCCATGGCTGCCCCACATTTGTTTATTTACTTACTAGTTAATGTTAAGCACCTTTGAACTCACCACCCAAAATGAAAGCTGGCACATTGACAATGACCTACATGTCACCACATGGTCTTTCTACACCTGCCCATCCCCTGGCTTCTGCCACCGGAAGCTGATCATCACCCTGACCCTGGGTGCGTCCTTCCCCGGCTTTCCTTTCTGTATAGTTTTATCACCTTGCTGGGTACTAATGAAGAGGTCTTCTCTCCCATTCCCACGTCTTTGCTAAGGCCCTAGGGCCGCAATGAACGTTCCTGTAAAAGCTTCCTGTTGTATGCGAACACCGTCTCCAGGGTTTGTCTCTCTTCTTTTTAAATTACTTTATCCAGAACTATTTTCAGTGCGCACATATCTGTCTCCCTCAGGAAATGCACACAACAGCATGTCCTGTTTCTACTGTCCTCATGTAAAGTTGTCACAAAGTCCACTGCAAGGATGTGGCCCTTTACCTGCCACCTTCCTTATGGGATGACTCACAGCTGATGCAAATGATTCCACCATGAGCGTACTGATGGCGTAACTTCCTCTGAACTCAGAATCTTTGAATCTAGGATCTTCTGGAAGCTTCTTCACGCACACGTCTGGTGCTTGGGCTGGGGTGATTTGAAGGCTGATGTTTGACCAGAGCTCTTCTCATGGCCCCCCATGTGGCTTGGGCTTCCTGCAAGCATGGCAGCCCCACAGGACCCCGTACATGGCGGTCAGGATTTCAAGAGCAAATGTTCCAGAGAAATGGCAGAAAGTAGGTCTGTCCTGCTTCAGACATCACACAGCATCACTTGGCCACACTCTGCTGGGTGAAGCAGTTACAGTTCTTGTAGCTTCGAGGGGAGGGTGCAGAAAATGCACGTCTGGATGGGAGGGGTGGGCTGGTGTCATTTTTATTTATTTATTTATTTTAACATCTTTATTGGGGTATAATTGCTTTACAATGGTGTGTTAGTTTCTGCTTTATAACAAAGTGAATCAGTCATACATAAACATATGTTCCCATATGTCTTCCCTCTTGCGTCTCCCTCCCTCCCACCCGGGTTGGTGTCATTTTTAAACCACAGACAGCAAGGGAAGGAAGCTCAGTCTGAAAGAAAGGGCAGCTCTGCTGTGCTGAGAGTTCCAGGAGAGAGCACGGTGGGCTGGAGGTGGGGTGGTGGGAGCCCAGCCTGGGGAACTCTGAAGACTTGGTGCCTTGGTCACATTCTCCCAGAACCTGAGAGCTGGGCAGCTCCACAGTGCCCTTAATCCAGCCACACGGGGAGAAGGACCGACTGTCCAGACTCAAAATTGCTGAGGGGTCCACACCTCGTGCTCTTCAAGCGTCTTCCCCACGTCGTTGGGGCTTGACAGCAGCTCCCTGAGTAAGATAAAATGAGTTGAGGTTTACCTGGAACAAATCCATTCTAATGAGAAAGAAGAGAATCGGACAACTCTAGTAAGAGTGTTTGGGATCCATTGGCTGTTTGGCTGGAGAGAAGGAAGCAGGCTGGAGCTGGCAGAGGGGAAACAGACTGAGGACGGGGGCGGCCAGTGGCCTCAACGGGGCCATGGGGTCGGGAGCTGAGTGGGAACTGATAGTTTCTTAATTGTGAAAATGGGAACCAACATCTCTACGTTACTTTTCCAAAGATAAAATAAGCGTCTGTGTGAATGATTAGTAAGAGAATCCCGTGTCCTTCATTTTGCTGTTTTTAAGGTGCGAATAATTTCCCCTTGGGGGCCTTTTTGAGAGAGGGGTCTGGGACACAGGGCCACTCAGTGACAAAATCCTGCCTTCACAGCACTCCAAACTCAACCGTTATCCCCCTCTGTGCTCCGTGGATGTGTAAATGTTACTGCTGCCATGGTCACTAGCTGGAGTCCATCCCTGTGCCCCTCACCATTCCAACAGGGACTCTGTATTGGAATCCCCTCAAACCAGTAGATGCCAAAAACTGGTAAAAAACAAAATACACCAAATTCCAAAACATGTCCTTGATCAGGACCTGTAGCTCAAGAGAGTTTCTCGTGGCAGGGAACGGAAATGCCTGCCCTGTAGTTGTTCTACACGCTCCCCGTGGGGGAGGGGTGGGTGTGGCAGCAGTCACAACAGTGTTTCTCAAGTCTTTCTTTCCTACAAAGTCCCGCGGGGGATTTTCAACATTTTTCACAAAGACACCTGGATTACTAAGAAGATTTTTTACATTGTTTTCCTTTTAAAAAATCTTTTGGTAGCAGTGCCTCATAGCTCTGAGAATACCAACCACATTGCTCTATGTCACTGTGTAGTGGGGACAGGGTTCCCGAGGCGCAGACTAACTTGTGCTCATCCCAAGAGTCAGACAGATTTGGGCATGTCTCTGTGGCCTCTGGGCTGATGTCACCAAGGTCATGTTTGTTGAGAGCCTTGGAGCTTCCTGGGAGGTAAGTCATCTGAAGGGGAAGAGCACAGGGTGACCCAAAGCCAACTCGGGAGGGGAGGGGCCACTGTGATCCAGGACAGTGTCTATTCCACAAACTGCTCATGGCCCAGCCCATACAGACTCAGGCCTGTGTCTTAGAAGGAGGATCTGGAACTTAAGAAGTGAGCTAGGAATGAACAGACTTAATGTTCCACTAAACTTCTCCCATTCTGCAGTGTGGACCATGACAGGGACAGGATGTAGAATGGGTGGCCTTGTAGCCTGTCCATCAGTGAGCTGGAATCAGGGGCTGACATCTCATACCTACCTGTGGCTCAGAATGTGGAGACCATTCCTAGGAGCTGTGCATGGAATGGTTTCTGCATCAGGTAGTTCAAAGGGCTTGAGGAGAAGGGCAAGCCAAGGAATAGACCAGAGATGATCAAGGCCCAGCAAGGAGACCTGGCAAGGAGGCAGGGAGATGAATCATGGAGGACTCCCTTGACTTGAAAACTAAGCAACAAATAACATCAACCGACTAAAACAGACGGCTCTCATTTCTCAGCTGTCAAAGTGGCAAAGATAATTTAAAATGATCATTCCAAGGGGCAGCTAAAACCATTAGGGGAAGAGTTGACATGCTGACAAGAGCTGATGCCTTTCATCTACCTTAATGTTGCCAAAAGTGGGGAAGCTAGACATCGTGTACCCCCTGAAGCTCTGCAATAGGAAGGTCTCAGACCCACCTGAGAAGTACTATTGCTGATAGATTGAACCTTGAACCCAGTCAAGCCTTTAGACCTAACTGCCCATTCACAGCAAATGGGAAGTTGAGAAGAGATTTAAATGATGCCCCACTGCGTCAGCCAGCCAAAGCCAGAAGTGAGACATTCTGTTGGACAAGTGACCCGGAAAATGATCAGATTGTTTCTTAGAAATAACTGGCATGGAAAAACCAGAAGAGGAGGTAAACTGTTACGATTACAAAAGAATTAAGAGTCATATTATCTGAAAGCAAAGAGTAGGGCAAATGAACCATAAAGGCACTTCTGGGACAATCAGGAAAATTAAAGGTAGATTGGTTATCAGGCAATATAAAGAAATTATTGCTAATCTTTTGGGTGTAATAATGGTATTATGTGTGTGTGTTTAGCCTTGATCAACTATTTGGTAGAGATGAACACTGGAGTATGTATGAGTGGAATGATATGCTATCTGGCATTTGTT
The DNA here is from genome assembly GCF_003676395.1 of Aethalodelphis obliquidens. Taxonomy (NCBI): domain Eukaryota; kingdom Metazoa; phylum Chordata; class Mammalia; order Artiodactyla; family Delphinidae; genus Aethalodelphis; species Aethalodelphis obliquidens. The sequence continues at coordinate 5,345,720 of NW_020837946.1, forward strand.
TTCAATACTCCAGAGTTTTTTAAAAAGCTTTAAGAGGTCAAATGAAACACAAAGAGTAGAATTTGGGTGAAACGTTGACGTGAGTGATGAGCTCAGGGAGTTCATCATACCCTTTTCTATACTTTTGTGTATGTTTGAGATATTTTCATATTAAAAGATAAAAAGAAATTAGTTCCTCTGGATTGGCAAAGGCGTGGAGAATTTTTTTTTTTCTTTTTTTTTGCGGTACGCGAGACTCTCACTGTTGTGGCCTCTCCCGTTGCGGAGAACAGGCTCTGGACACGCAGGCTCAGCGGCCATGGCTCACGGGCCCAGCCGCTCCGCGGCATGTGGGATCCTCCCAGACCGGGGCACGCACCCGTGTCCCCTGCATCGGCAGGCGGACTCTCAACCACTGAGCCACCAGGGAAGCCCTATTTCAGATCTGTATTATCCAGCTTATCAGCTTCCTTTGGTTTTATCTTCTATTTCTCTCTTCATTATGTTCTTATTTTCCTTAAAATTCTTAAGCATATTTATAACAACTGTGTTAAAGTCCTTCTCTGCTAATTGCATCATTTCTTCATCATCTACATCATTTCTGGGTCTGTCTCCATGACTGATCTTTATCACGGTGATGTGTCACATTTTTTTTTTTTTTTTTTTTGTGTCACATTTTTTCACACCTTTGCATGTAGTGAATTTTGACTGGATATTGGACATTGTGACTATTGCATTATTGAATGTCCAGTTTTTGGGGGGTTTCTTTGGTCTTCCTTTAAATAGTATTGCAGGGTTTTTCGGCAGTCTGTTAAGTTATTTTTGAATCAGATTGATATTTTTGAGTCTTGCTGTTAAGTTTTTAATGCCAGGTTTAGAGTAGCCTTTACTGTCGGGCTAGTTTTATCTATGACTAATGCATGACCTTCCCGAGCTCTTTTCTGAATGCCTTGTACATTCTGTGAGTTCTCTCCACTTGACTGGTTGGAACTGTGTGAGGTCTGGAAATGGTTAACCTTACCAACCCCCTAATGGTTGTTTCCCTGACCTTGGAGAGTTGGTCCTTTGCAGGCACGTTATGATTTTCACCCAGAGACTCAGGGGCACGGAAGGAGGCTTCGCAAAGAGCGTTTTTTTCTGTGTAGCTCATTCCACTCCAGTACTCTGCTCCACAAATTCTGGCCTCCTCGGCCTCTCTGAACTCCAATCCCTGATGCTCAAGTCAGCGAGATCTCTACGACCTGCTTGGATTCCCTCTCCCTGTGCTGTGGTCCAGAAAGTGCCTCCCGGTGGCAATCTGGGGCCATGGTGGCACTCACCTCCTTTGTTTTCCTTCTCTCAATATCCTGCACTGACACACCGACTTTGGTCCAGTGTCTGAAAGCTGCCGTTTCCTGTATTTTGTCCAGTTTTCTTGTTGTTTATGGTAGGTAGGCAAGTTCAGAGCTGGTTACACCTCCTGGCTAGAAACAAGAGTCCAACTTCATCATTTCTTTTAAAAAAGTCATATAACCAGTCTAGAAGCTTCTCCTACAAAATGAACCAAGACAGAAATGAGATCTAGTCAAAAATAGAATCAGTATTTTATGTCCAATATGAGGGACACCGAAGGGAAGAAGTGACCATGACTCATTATTTCTTCATGTGTTGTCTTTAGAGGAAGAAAAAAAAAAAGTGGACGAACGAAACAACAATAAACCAGAATAGGAGAGGGAATCAGTTCCTATATGCCTGAAAGACTTTTCAAGAATTCCATCCTTAGAATGAATAATCAACAAGCTCACTGGTTAAAAACAAAACCAAAAATAGAAACAGACGTATCCTTTGCTCCCCAGCCACTGACCAAGAGCAAGTCCGGAAGACTCGGTCTACTACCCACATATAATAGTATCTGGATTCAATACATTGCAAATTTGCATTGATCTCCACGGCAGGCACAGAGGGCTTTGAATTTCCAACAACAGTGCTTGAGTGGAGAGGTGTTGGTACAAAACCACTTTTACTAAGAGTGTGAATTCGAAACCAATGAACCTGTTCCAGAGCAGTCAACAAGAAGGGAGGATGAACAGTGAAATGCCCACTCATGTTCTCTTTAGGAAACTCCCCGCTCTCCTCTCTCTCTCTCTCTCTCTCTCTCTCAAGCACTCAGGTGCAGGGCAAAGCAGGCTTCTCTAAGTGCTGGGAGAGTGGTTGGCCTGGTGGAGATTACATCTGATCTTCCAGGGTGGAAGTGGGTTTTCTAGAATGTGGTTCAGGCCAGCCAGGGGGATACGAGCTAGCCACAGCCACCCATGTTCGCAGCTGCAGCTGTATCTCCAACATTCTGAGCCGACCTCCTCATGGACTTCCACTTGTAACACAAAGAATCAAGTGTTTTCCCTGATGTGAGGTTCAGGTTGACTTTGCAGAACTCAGGCAACATTTTGTCTTTCTTCATTTAACACTGGATGTGTATGGATAACTCAGGAGGAAAAAGCAGCAGTGGAAAATATTTGTTTTGCACAGCCAAAGGCCGGTAAGAGCAGTTAAAGTTCCTAAGTTTTTCCAGAAGACTAAAAGGAACTTCAGCTGAGCTCCTGTTGGTCTATGGCAGCCCCTCTATTTTGGTGAAGTTGAGCTGTAAAGTCACAGGCAATGGTATTCAAACCAGACGCCTGTAGGCAATTTTCAGAAACGTGCCGTACATTCAGATCTCTGGGTGTAAAGTTATTTTTATAAAACGTGATGGCGGTTTCGTTCCTTTAAGCAACTCTAGGCACGACAGACGATGCTGCTTGAAAGCGACATTAAAAATGGTGCAGGAGCCGCAAGGAGGTTGGCCGAGTTCTCCAAACGAGGGAAATTCTTGCTCTCTGGCTGGCAGCGGCTGGCTGTCTGCCTTTGGATATAATCAAAGCACGCAGCCAAATTAATTCTGTGTTCAGTTCCAATTCTGAGCTCTGTAGGGGCTGTCAGACCAGACCGTCCATGCGGGAATTCGGGTGGCTCAGCAATGTGACCCCAGCCCCGACCACCGCCCCACCCTGTCCCGTCCCCAGCAGCCCTCTCCCCTTCCCTTCCTTTCTTCCTCCACAAGTGTTTATTGTGCAGCCAGGGCTGCAGCGGGGAGCAGAGCCCCGAGTCTCATGGGGGTGCAGACGTCACGGAAACAATCATATTAGAGAAGGTGTAATTACAAAGTGAGATCAGTTCTCTGGAGGAAAGGGTCATGGGTCTAACAACAGAAGCAACCAAGGCCAGGGATGGAAGAGCATCTCTAGGACACGCTGGGGAAGAAGCTCCCTGGGGGCGGGGCAGGAAGGAGACGATGGAGAGAGACCTGTCTCCAAGGAGGGGACCCCACGCATGCCAAGGAGGCGTCAGGGAACCGAGAGCAGCTCCCAGATGTGATTTTTCAGGTCTCAAATGCGACCCTCTGTTCATCCTGTCCCCAAAGAGTTCTCTGCTAAGGTATAGCACTCTATGGCCTGACAATGCGTTATTTTGGTCCTCCTGAGTCTGTCCAGATAAGGAAATTCTGGCTGTCTCTCATCGGAGAGACCGGAGCACCTTGAGGAGAAGCTGTACCAGACACTCAGCACATGTTCGTGGGCTGACTTCGCCCATGGCACTCACGGCGCCTACATTTTTTTCTCGTGTGCAGCTCCCACCGGGACATTTTAAAGATTCACAAGCTGTCGTAGAATGCTTCGAAATACTCTTAAAGCATCAGACTACATGAAATCTACCTCTACAAAAATAGTTTAGAGCCGTGATAAACAAAGAATATTTATGTTAAAGAAACAGGGATTTAAATTTATCCTCAGAAACTAAATGAAAGGCCTGACATTTCCCAAAATTACAGCTTTTGAATTACCTTACAGTTATTCCTTTGGCTGTAGAGAAAACATAAATCAAAGGTACTTCGGAAGACTTAAAACACACCAGCATGTGTCACCACGAAAGAGAAGCTATGATCCGAATTCGTTCCCAAATCATCTCTCTAAAAGGCTGAGCAAGTATCCACGTATTTTGAGTTTTCTCTTCTGGAAACAAAGAAAATCTTACTCTTTTTTCTTAAGCTGTGGGTACTTCTGTAAGGATATTACACTCGGTATTTTTTCCCTCATGTATTATATTTGGATCCAGACACATCTACCATGTTCAGGACAACTATTATATAGTCATAAACAGGAGGGAAAATTTGAACACTATATTTTCCAGTAGCATCTCTTTAAAATACAAGGTTTTCAAATGTAAAGAAAATGGAAGTTTCCCAAGGGAGAGAATGCTTTCAAGTTTATATTCATACTTAGTTTCTGGTGAAATGCTACCATTAATTAGTGGGTGCTTGGCCTTTGGAGAAACACCACATTGCAAAAGTTTCTTAACAAAACGTCCCCCAAAACAGAGAGAGAGACGGGCAATGGTAGGTGTGATCCCAGGAGGCTGGCTGTTATCCTGTGCGGAGAATGCTTTTAGTTAGAATTCGAGGCATCATCACAATAATAATGTCAGTATTATTTCCTTCAACTCAAATTCTATATCACTGTCTGAACAGTCACTCTCTGTGCATTTATACACCCGTTTGGTCATTTGGTCCAAGACCTACATCTCATCACTTCCGGCACCCAGTTTTCTTCCATCAAAATTCTTCGCGGGTGATCCACATCATTGCCGGCCCAAGCCCCAGGCGGAGGGTCCTAGCTCGGAGGCTCATGACATCTTTTGTTGATAACAGAGGTGCCCTGGAGAGTCTGCGCAGAATTGGAACTTTGGCTGAATCAGGCACGGGTGGTTGCTTCATTTACTCTTTTCTTGTAAGTCTTTTTTTGTTTTTTGTTTTTGTTTTTTGGCGGTACGCGGGCCTCTCACTGTTGCGGCCTCTCCCGTTGCGGAGCACAGGCTCCGGACGCGCAGGCTCAGCGGCCATGGCTCACGGGCCCAGCCGCTCCGCGGCACGTGGGATCTTCCCGGACCGGGGCACGAACCCGCGTCCCCTGCATCGGCAGGTGGACTCTCAACCACTGCGCCACCAGGGAAGCCCTGTAGGTCATTTTTATTAAAATGTATTTTCCATTAAACTTATAAGCTTAACTCGCTAAACTCATAAACCTTCAACTTAGACGGTGCTGTACGTCGATTATATCTCAATAAAACTGAAAAAGAAATGCAGTTTGCTTCCATCAGGAATTTTTCACCACGTCCCAAGCTGTGTCATGCACTTTTGTTGGAGTTACATTGGAATAGTTTAAAATCATATGATATTCAGTTTTGACTCTAATGGCATTAATGGATGCAGGTCTGTAAGTTACAGCCCCAGGCTGTACTTTCACAATGACAGTATTAGGCCAGTTTTCAGGCCCAACTGACCGAATAATGCATGCTTGCTACTTCACGGTGCAGGAATAGGTCCAGACACACACGCTCCCGTGCCTATGTACGGGCTCCACTTGGGGTCGTGCAATTGGCACTGGTCCCTATTCCTCCATCCTATAACAGGATTTCTAGTTGGTTTATGGTTACACGACAATCAATTAGTGAACAGAATGCTCCCGGCACCAGGCTCCCTTATAGCTGGGCGGGGGGCTGTTTGAGTGTGCGATAATGAAACACAAAGGAATTCTACTGAGTGCAGTTGCCAGGAAGGTTCTTGTTTCCCTTGTGAGAAAAAGACAACTGGCAGATCCCATACCCTTTGCCCTCTCCCCCTCTTGCTGACTGGAAAATGGACCTGGTACCCAGAGATGCAGCATGAAGCCACAGCCTGAGGATGGCTGTGAAGGGAGATGAAAGTCTAGTTCCCTGAGCTTGTGCATCAGCCCTGGACCGTGCACTCATCCTGGGAACTGGTCAGGTTAGAAAAATAAACCCCTTCTTCGGCATAGCCGCTTTCCGCCAGGTTTCAGCTGCATTCAGCCGAAAGTGGTCCCGGCAGACTGATGATAGAATGATGCATGTCATATATGTGATATGCACAAGACGCAGTTGCTGGAAACATCCGGGAAGGGCGTGCCCTGGGCGTGGGTGGGCTTCATGTGACCAAGGCCAGTACCTATGAGTCCCTCTCTTACTCATTAATGCTCTGCATACGAGAGTCTTTTAAACGGACATCGCCTTTTTTTCACAGCCTCTAGGCTAGTGATTGTTGAATTTTGGGGGTCATGAACCTGTGTGAGAATCTGAAAAAGAAAACCTCCGGACATCCTCCTCGGAGGACACACAGACCAAAGTAAAGAAAAAATAAGCACACCATTTGAGGGTTTCAGAGAACTTCCTAAAACCCATCGAGGGGTGCTGGCTGCAAACGTTCTGTTCTGTTCAATCAGTTTTGATGATGCCCCTCTAAAGGCTGACCGTGCTAATTAACAGGATGCTAATTAGGTACTTATCTGATTTTTAATTTTGCAAATTGGGGTATTCGTTTTATTCCTTGCAATTTACTAATTCTAAATTATTCTCATTTCATAAATCATTATCTATAGCAAAAAAAAAAAAAAAAATCACTGGTACAGCGTAGGAAATCAAATGGCACAAAAACATATACAATGAAAACTGAGTTCTTCCCCCAAAGGCAGGACTCCAGGCCCTAGCAACCCCATGACGGAGCTCCTTGGGTGTCATTCCAGGAATGTTTTGTGTGTAACTTCCATAAATGGGAGATTTTATAGTCACTGTTCTATTTTGTTTTCCACTTAGTATATCTTGGAGATCCTTTCACACTAACTATTATAGATCTGCCTGTTCCTTTTAATGGTCGAACTGTGTTCCATTGTGTAAGCGTACTGTGATCTATTTAACCACCTTGGTACTAATGGACATTTCTGTTGAGGCAGATTTTAAACTCACTCTTGGTTCAGCAGGCTCTGTGCTGTCTCCATGCCAGCCATTGAAATATGTGGAGAGAATACAAACTAATTACATCTGCTTAACCGAAGGAAATTAAAAACAAAAAGCCTGTTACAAACCCCTCCCCACTTTTCATCATGTCCATGTAGAACATTCTGAAGTCAGAAATACAATTTTTGCTCTTTACCACTTTCAGTTATGCAAGTCCCCGTTTCCTCCTCTTGCTGGGGTTTTTGTCTCACAGGAAAACATCACCTGGGTATGGTAGGAATGGGGTTCAGCAAAGACCTTGGAGCCAGACTGCCTGGGTTTGAATCTCAGCTCCACACTTTGTAGCTATGTGACCTTGGGAAAGTTACTTAACCTCTCTGTGCCTTACTTTCTCATCTGTAAATGTGGATAATAATTTTACCGGTTGCACAGGGGTGTCAAGAGGATCAAATGAGTTGAAATCTCTGAAGTTCTTAGGACTGTGACACACAGAGAAAGCGCTAAGTGTTGGCTATTACTTGTCTAGGTGGCCATGGAATAAAACTGAGGGGTCAGTGCTTCTGCAGTGGTGGTGTTGCCCACGGTAAGGAATGCCTGGAGGCTGTCTCAGAAGCCTCCTTGACCTCTGGCGCAGAGGCCCACATGTGTGCTTGCACACTTGTGCACACACACAAGTACACCCCACACACACCGCCCAGGCCCATCCGAGGTCTACTGAACCAGGGATGGTGTGCAGGAGGGAGGGACTTCTGCAAAGTCCTCCTGGGGACCAGCATTAACCAAATGAGAGACTGTGCGTCTGCCTGCACGGTGCCTCCCATGGGGACGGGAAATCCCTACAGCCCTGGGCATTAGCCCCTGAATGCAGAACGCGGGGTAAGGCCCAAACCCCGGCCTGGCCTGGGGGGCACAGTGACCAGCGGGGATAAACATCACTACCCCTGATGAATAGGAGGTCTGAGAAGGTCCAGGACAGAGGGAGGCAGGCCCATGGCTGAGCACTACCCCATTTATTCCTCCCATCGGGGACAGTCCAACAAGCCCTAGAGACATCGTTCGTATCAGAGAAGCCTCCCTGAAAATAACTGCCTGGATTTTAATTAAGGTTCAGCAGGAGGTGACTGAAAAGTGGGCCAGTGAGGAGAAGCCAGGATGCCCAGGAGAGGAGTCGGGAGCCAAAGCTGGGAAATATTTAGAAATCACAAAGCGAAATCCATACCCATCCCCTCCTACTCAGATATCATTTACATTTCTTTTCTGTCTACTGTTTTACCATCAAATGAAAAACTGAGCTTGTCCTCATGCTTCAGAGCACCCAAGAATCAGATGGAAAGCTTGGTAAATACAGATTTCCTGCACAGGTCCCACAGCATCTGACTCAAAAGCCCTGGGAAATCTTGGAATCTGCATTTTTAATACAGATGAAAATGCCTGCTGGAGAGGCCTATTCAGGTGGTCCGTGGATCACACATAAAAATCAGGCCAGAGCTTCCCTGGTGGCGCAGTGGTTGAGGGTCCGCCTGCCGATGCAGCAGACACGGGTTCGTGCCCCGGTCCGGGAAGATCCCACATGCTGCGGAGCGACTGGGCCCGTGAGCCATGGCCGCTGAGCCTGCGCGTCCGGAGCCTGTGCTCCGCAACGGGAGAGGCCACAGCAGTGAGAGGCCCGCGTACCGGGAAAAAAAAAAAAAAAAAAAAAAAATCAGGTCAGTGGTCACAGCAATTACGTTTTTAAAATTGTCCTTAAATAGTGGAGTTATTTCATTTTCTCAAGGATACCAAGCTGGTACCCACTTCACTTCCTCCCAGAGTTGTGGATCCAAACCTATGGGAATCCCGAATAATAAGGATATTTTAGCTAGAGCTCTGTTCTGATCTGATTGACTTGCAAAATACCCAAATAAGAGTAAATATTATAAACCTTTGAATAATGTATATATTTTGAAGGCATTTTGAGAATAATTATACTAATAAACCACCTTGTTGGAAGTGATATATGAGTACTGTGCAAAGTTCTTTCTTTCAGGGACAGAGTGCTGCCTGATACATCCAAGGTATCCAATCATACTTCCCGCAGAATTTTGGAATATATCACGTCACAAACAGAAAATGGAGTCGCTTTTACTTGGATATGAATTTCGGAATGCAAAACCAATTTACTTTTGTTTTGACAGTTTTAGATACATTGTGCATGGCATCGTGACACCAGCCATCAGGACATCTCTATGCGTTTTCCACAAAGCTAATATTTGAAAAATGATCACTGTCGCCCAGGTCCTGGGAAAAATACATAAACCTCTAAGGTCTGTGTAAATTATTTCTAACTAGGTCAAGTGCCCTGAGTCCCTCAATACACATTCAGCACCTTTTCTGTCTTTAATTTCTCAACTCATCTACCACCTAGAAAATGTGATAATTAGAAATATGTAAAGGTGTTTTGAAACATGACTTGCAGAACTGGAATATGATTTTCCAAATTATTTTAACCCATAACTGTTTTCCTATTAATTCACTAGTGGCACAAAGAATACACCTTCATGCAGCACTTCCCTCTACACGCAGGAAGTTGCATTTGTACATTTCAATCTCACGTGTCATTAAGCTGACTTGGCAGCGAGGATTTTACTATAAATTCTGCAGATGTTGATTCTAACCAGGCTCAGGGTCAAAAATGAAAGTGACTCGGTTCTCCAGACCCCTTCTCTTCTAGGACGGCCCTGTGATTCCTGAGTCGCCAGGCAACCACCCTGCCTGCTTGACTCAGGTGACCGTCCAGGGAGTCAGCTCACCTGAGGCTGCAGGTGTTGGCCTTGTGTACCCACGCCTGCTATTCTCACCTAGGTGTGACCATCCACACCTTGGGTGTGAACTGATTTTGTGCTTGGAGTGTAGAAAAATAGGCTGTTGTGTGAAAGATAAAACACTCTTTTTTTTTTTGTCCTAAAGTGTGAGCTTCTGCTGAGCTGAACATATGTAATGTTATAGTGGAAAGACCAGTGAACTAAAACAAGTAGAGACAGAACTTTCTAGAATAAAATCCAAAATGGACTCGCCACAGAACTTACATTTGTTTGATTTTTAAACATCATTACAATGACACACAGACCTGTTCAGGCACTTGGTACTTGGCCTCCATCCTCCCAAGAGAATCGGTCAGCAGTGGTCATTGGGAAGTTGTTTATTCAACAAGCCATTCATCTAAGAATGTATTGAGTGTGAGTGTGCGTTTCTCGAGCACGAGCTGGACACTGTCGCATCTTCCTTGCCCAGTGTACAGTCTGTGAGGGCACAACAAGCAAACACACGGCTCTAACACGGACAGATTCGGGTTATATTTGTGGTAAGGGCAGAGGGCTGGCACGTGGGTTTGCGTTTTCTGGGTTCCACGCATAGCAAGCGTGTCCTCAAGAGGAGGACAAACGGACCACCTGGAAAGCACAATAAAGCCGCTAGCTCAGTGAGGTCGAAACAGCCACAAGAGCAAAGAGCCAAGGAAACAGGTAGTTCACCTTGTATCTCCCTTATTTGTCCAATGATCGGAGTCGTGAGCGATGCACGGTGTTTGTCATCAGCCAACATTGTACTTTGCCAAGAAAGGCATTAAAAAAACTACGACAATTTACTGTCTTTATCAGTTGCCCAAATAAAGGATACGTTAACACTAAAAAGGCTTAATCTCAGGATCAGGGAGCGTGATCTGCTTTCTGTAAATCTGGCTTTCATGAAAGCCCTCCGGGCACTGTCTTCATTCCTCTCATTTTGGGGGGACAGGTGGAAGCTTAGCAGGGCCAGCATCTGGGAGACACCCCTTCGTCGGCCCGCGAGGGTGGGGGTTATGGGCATGGGTTTCTAGTTCACAAGGACCATGCTGGCGGCCGGGTGGAGGATGAGCTCAGGGGGCGGGGCTGGAGTTGCAGGTACAGGGAGAGGTGATGGTGGCCAGGACCAAGGTGGAGCCCCGGAGAGAGAGGAGAGGAAATGAGGGGGCGTGACCCAGAAGCCTTAGAGGTCCATGTGATGGCGCAGGTGTTGAGAGGGGAAGCCCTGTGGAGGGTGTCCGTTCAGGTTTCCACACTGTCTGCTCCAGCTTCTCACTGGCTTTTTTGGTCTAAAATATCTCAGTGACGCCTTCCATGCTTCTGTTTGGAGCCTAGAACTGCTCACCCCTCACTGCTCCCCACGACAGCCACGTCCTCCACAGCTTCCCTCCCCGACCACGATGCTTAACCAACCCCTCCCCACTTCCCAGTGAAGCCGTTCGTCAACGCCTGGGACCCCCCAGTCCTGACCCGCTGTGTTCTCAGACGCCCCTCTTGGCCTCGCTGTGCGATCAAAAGCCACACCGAGTCCATCTCCCCCTTCCGTCGCCCACACCCTCCGGCCCCCGGCATCCAGGGCAGTGCAGGGGCTTGGGGACCCCGGGCTTCTCCGCGGCTAACCCGACCCACACCTCCTGTCCGGGTCTGTCACCTCCTCACCCCAGTCCCCCAAAACCTTCCCTTCCCTCTGGGTCTAACCTGGCATTAAGCCTGCACACGACCCTTCGTAGAGCAGCGACCCTTCGTAGAGCAGCGTAAACCCCAGCGCCTCTGAACCCCTCATTGTCCCCAAACTTCGCCTCATCAGAGGCCTTCCAGGCCGTCCTGATCTACACCCGCTCCTTCCCCTAAGGTCACGGTTTTCTCAGTGTCCCTCATAGCGCTTAACCTCCACCTGACCTCACACTGAACATTCATCTAGTTTACTGGCTGTTTCCCCACTAGCGCGTGGGCTCCATGGGGACACGGATTACACCCCCAGGGCCTGGAACAGTGCCGGGCAACAGAAGGTACTCAATCAGCATCTCTTAGTAACCCCCTTCCCCTGCCCTTCCAGAATCTTATCAGGATTTCCCCTCCACCTTGGGGTTTCTTCTCAGAACCCCCAAATATACAGCCATACTCTCATTCAAAGCCCCGTCACCCAACAGGCTCCCCGCTCCCTGGAATTCTTTCTTGGTCCACTCTCATGACAGTGCCTCAGTCTCCCTTGAGTGTTGAATATTTGCCCCTGCTCTGGGTTACGAACTCCTGGAAGCCCAGGAACTGACTCCTCTCCCCTGATGGGTCGCCCTTGAGCCTCTGCGTGCCCAGGACGGCACCCAGACCACATATACCGATGAGCAGCCTGCGGGCCCTTCTGCCAAGCTGCCTGCATCCCGCTGGGGTCCATGCTGCTCCCTCAGTTTTGGTGGTTCTTTTGCTGTCCCCGAACTGGAAATTGCCTTGAAAATTGTACCATATACATATGACATGAACATAGATATTCTTGTATTGATAGAAAGTAAACCAATTGAAATAGAAAGTTGAGAAAAATGACTTGAGATATTAAAAAAGTCATAGACACAAGCAGCTAATTTCTTCCAGTTTTTCTTCTCCCCTGTTAGGTACGCTATTGGCTCAGAGAAGCAAAGCTTTAAAAAGACTATTCTTGCCAACCTGGAGCAGAAAATATTAATACAAGCAATTCAAACAACAGGTATAGCAAATCTTGGTGATTCACTTTCCTTAGGAGGAGTTTTTTTTTTTTTTTTTAAATAAGGGAAAAAATTGCATCTTTATTTTCATGAACTTTTAACTGAACATTAGCATTTCCTTCAAGTATGCATGGAAGCAACGAACCTCTGCAATATTAGAAATTCCTGTGATTTTGTAAACAACTGCTAAATCTCAGATATTTTTATGCCCATTAATGTTTTTGCAGCTATTGAAATCCTCATCACTACCTGGAGCTTATGGGGGATACGAGACCTGCTACTAGACAGTGCTATTTGGTACGTAAAGCACATCAAAGTTTAAAAAAATCTTTGGGGCTTCCCTGGTGGCGCAGTGGTTGAGAGTCTGCCTGCTGATGCAGGGGACACAGGTTCGTGCCCCGGTCCGGGAAGATCCCACATGCCGCGGAGCGGCTGGGCCCGTGAGCCATGGCCGCTGAGCCTGCGCGTCCGGAGCCTGTGCTCCGCAACGGGAGGGGCCACAACAGTGAGAGGCCCGCGTAACGCAAAAAAAAAAAAAAAAAAAAAATCTTTGGGTAACTGTATGTAAGGATAATTGCTTTCATTTGTGATCCCAGGTCACGAATGCACATCACTCGATGCATTTATGTGATTCTGAGGTGTCTACAGACTTCAACGAACTGTCAAGGGGGTCATGGCACAAAAAGAGTTAAGAGCCCTGAATCTCACTCCCTAGTTTTCATAACCAGACCCTGGGGGTGCAGGGAACTGGAGCTATAACTTTTTTCTTTCACATTAAAAAAATTGTGGTAGGGCTTCCCTGGTGGCGCAGTGGTTGCGGGTCCGCCTGCCGATGCACGGGACGCGGGTTCATGCCCCGGTCTGGGAAGATCCCACATGCCGCGGAGCGGCTGGGCCCATGAGCCATGGCCGCTGAGCCTGCGCGTCCGGGGCCTGTGCTCCGCAACGGGAGAGGCCACAGCAGTGAGAGGCCCGCGTACCACAAAAAAAAAAAAGAAAAAAAAAAATTGTGGTAAAATGAACATAAATTTACCATCTTCCTGATTTTTAAGTGGTTCCCTCAGTTCAGCAGCGACAAGCACACGCATATTGCTGTGTAACCCACCAAGGATGAGCTCTCGGGTGGAAACGACTGGGTCTTAAAAAAGGAAAACTTTGTCTATATGTTCACTGTACCTCAATAAAGCTAAAATTCCAAAAACAAACCCAAAAGGGAAAACTTTGGCTAAGTGCAAATATTTTAAATACTCCTGATTTTAGGGAAACGGCCACAAAATAGTAATGCCCAGCGTGCACACACATCCCGCCAGAGGTCTGTGAGGGCAGAGTGGAGACACCCGTCTAACCCTGACCCACAGCCGGGTTGTCAGTGAAACTGCCCCGGCTCTGGCTTTGGGCATTTGCTTCTCAAGCAATGGCCTTTACGCCGTTTCCTGCTTCTGATGTGGCACGGCTGGGGGTGGACAGAGCTGGGCGTTGGCCACTGGGCCAGCTGGGCCTGTTCGCTTTCCCTGAGTCTCAGGGTTCCCATTTGTGAAACCAAGGTGGTCCGGGGGGTTAAAGGGAACCAACCTTTCGTAGAGCACAGGCGCTAAGCAAAGCCTGGGCACTTGGCATTCCCTTTTGCCCCAACATTCAGGTTACTTGACTATTTAGGATGAGGTCATTTCAATCTATTCTATGTAAAACTCAATTTTTATTACAGCAAAAACCAAGGTCCAAATGTACGTTGGCCCTTGTGCCAGGAAATGAATCATTAGGGCGTGTCATTTTTGTTGGTGTACACTCCATTGAGTTCCATCCCTGCCATGCTTTTCCCTTTGAACTCTTTTTATTTATTTATTTATTTTGTGGTACGCGGGCCTCTCACTGTTGTGGCCTCTCCTGTTGCGGAGCACAGGCTCCGGACGCGCAGGCTCAGAGGCCATGGCTCACGGGCCCAGCCGCTCCGCGGCATGTGGGATCTTCCCGGACCGGGGCACGAACCCGTGTCCCCTGCATTGGGAACGTGGAGTCTTAACCACTGGACCACCAAGGAAGTCCCTGAACTCTTTTTAAAATATGAGCTGGGTTTGATGCCTTCACTGCTGGACAAGTTCCACTTATTGTTAACACTGGTTGTAAACCCAACACAAAGCCCATTCTACGCACTCCAGTAGCCAAAGTCATCCACATTCTGAGATGCATTCTTATGGCAGAGATACGGGTAGTTCCTTCATGCAACACTCATTTATTGCACAAAGCTCTGGGGACTCAGAGACGAGTTTAGACACGGTCACTGCCCCAAGGAGCTCAGTGTGGCTGATGAAGGAAGGACAGGTGTTTCACCTCAAGAAGAGCCCAGGCAAAAGCAGGGAGCTCTGAGAAGGGGAGATAGTCAAGGGAGCTCTGCAATTGGGGGTGGGGAAACCCAGAGCTGACTGCACAACGGGCACTAGGAGTGTCTCCGGGTCTTCCTTTGTATCCCATGGAGGGGGGAGGAGCCTGGGCAGGTGGACTTAGGTGAGAGGGTGCTGGCGTAGCTTGGCCATAAAAAGGAATGAGAGCAGAGACACAAGGCAGAGGTCGTGAAGTCCAGGCATGGCAGTAGGAATGGTTGGAGGACCAACTATGGGCTGCGGGGATCTGCAGACCAGACCCCTGGAGGGGAGGGTCCCAGGACTAAAACGGGGCTTGGCGGCTGTGGCCAGGTGAACGGAGACTACCTGAGGGGTGAGGTCTTGGTGACCACAAAGCAAACGATTTGGTGCACGCCCCGTCTGAGGTGACTGCTCGACAGTCAGGTGAAGGCCAAGGCAGGAACTGACCATGCGCAAAGTGGCCCTTTTCCTGGGAAACCAGAGCACAGCTTTTTTCAACGAAGCCTTTCTTCTGAATATGTGGTCCTCAAAAACACCTACAAATACCATAACTGTATATGCCAATTATTACCATTATCAAAGTCAAAATCAACATCAGTAAAGGACTGGAAATTTTAACCAAGCTTCTTGGAGTAGCCTAGAGAATATTCAGTACAAGTAGAAAAGTCGTTCACGTTCAGACTAGTAGTGGCCAATTCCGGACGTACGCAAGCCAAGGAAAACCAGTGTGACTAAGTTCTCCTCATCTTTACCTGACATCATCCAGGTGTGAGCGGGACGTTTCCCTTTTAAGAGCAAACCCGTCACCCCTCCAGCTTTCCCGTTTACAGCAGTAATCTGGGAATACCGGGACTTGAGATTAAAGGGATGCCGGCCGCCATAACGCCACAGCCTCCGGGGCCTGGAGGTAAACTCTGGTTGCTGCAAGGAAAGCCTTCAAAATGGTCATTCGGGGACCTGGGCTTTGCTGCCTGACTCTTCCTCACCTTTAGGTCCCTGGAATTCCTTCTGTTCAACTGGGACAGTGGAGGGCTGCCTGGAAGGTTCTATGGGACCGGCCTGATGGCGCCTGTATCACCAACACTCATGCGCCACTCGCTGAGTCACTCGGCCACACTTACTTGCAAGGGAAGTTGGAAAACACTTGAGCTGTTTGCTCAGGAAGTAGGTTTGGTGACCTAGCCAGTCCCATCCCAAGTAGTTTCCTCTTTTAAAGATTTACCTTCCTCTGCCCCTCTGACTTTTGCATTAACCTGGGCAGAGACCTCCAGATACTTCCAGCTGGATTCCTTCCCTACCTTCCCCCAAGCAAGCCACATGCAAAGGCCTTGGAGAAGGAGGCGGGGCTGTGAGTTGAATTCTGTCCTTCAAGATCTGTTGGAGGTCCCATCCCCCCAACCTATGAATGTGACCTTATTTGGAAATAGTGTCTTTGTAGAAGTAATCAAGTTAAGATGAGGTCACACTCAATTCAGGTGGGCCCTCATCCATGACTGGGGTCCTTAAGAAAAGAGAGGTTTGGATGCAGACACAGGGCAGACGGCCAAGCGATGCCTTGATCTTGGATTTCTGGCCATCGGAACCTCAAGAAAATACATTTGTCATTTTACGCCACCCGGTATGTGGCACTTTGAGACAGCAGCTCTGGATTAAAACCTCCACTTCTGCCACTGGCCGTGCAAGTCAGTCAACTGCAAAATGGGTGTCAGGATACGGCCGGCGGGGCTGGAACTGAGAAGCACGGAGGGTACAGGTGCACCCCGAGGTTCTTGCTTGTACAACACGCCCCAGGCCCGTGGTGGGGAGGAGGTGAGCCTTTTGTGGTCTCGGTGCTGCAGACACCCTGTTCCCCAGGTCTGGCCTGGCCTTGGGCTCACTGGTGCCTACTCAGCCTTTGGCCTTGGATTCAAGTTACTTCTCAAGGGGGCTCTCCTTAGCCCCACTCCTCCCTGCCACCTGCAGGTGGGGCTGGTCTCCATCAGTTGCCCCCCTACCCTCATCCTGTTCTCTCCCTGGGCTTGGTGAGCGCAGGGCCCGTGGGAGTCCGGCCTGTTGTAACCTGATGAAGATGCCCGGCCCTGCCCGGCCCTCAGCTGTGGATTGTGGGTTTGGGATTGGCCAGTTCCAGGTACCCAGTACCAAGAAAAAGGAAAGCCACCCACTTGAACCCTTTGGGTGCTCTAGGCAACACTGATTCCCATTAGTTAGTTGATGACTGAGATCCCTATATTTCAAGAACAATTATATCAATAGCAAGAAAACAGATACCCACTAAACCAACTGTCACACTGTCACCTAGGGGAGACCGGGTTGGGACGGAGCCATGGTTCTATGCACAGATACTTACACTAGGTTTTGTGTTTTATTAAAAGTCTGGGTGCGTACAGAAAAAAAACACACACGCTTATGTTAAAATATCCAAAGAAAATTTACTGCAACTTTCGTAGAATTGAATTTGTGCTACAAGACATGTTGCATAGGAAACTATTTAAAGCCCCTGAGGAAAAAAAATCTCAGTATTTAAGGTGCGACTGGTTTTGTTTCTTCTTTGGGGAAGAGTGAGAGACGCTCTCTGGGAAGACTGAAGGCGGAGAGTGAAGAACCAGTACGTAAGGTGATTTCGTGTGATGATTTGGGGGAATTGTGTATCTTGGTTCTTGCAGCATAAAACATGTAGTTTTTTTTTTTTTACTGTTGTTGTTGTTTTCTAGTCAGTTGGCCTTCCGTATTTGAATCAATAGATATATAAGAATGTTTTAGCCCAGTAAGGGATTTACATTGACTATACTAAGTAATTAGCATGTTTCCAGAAAGCAGATTTAGAGAATGAGATGCCAGAACCCCAGAGGGCCCAGTATCACTCACGTAAGCACAGCACATATCCTGGCCCCTTCCTGGGGATCAGCTCTATTGATCTGCCAGTATTTCTTCATCCCTGTCCCTCACTCCCTTCCGAGATGCACGCACAACGTAATTGTAGAATTCAGCGCAAGTTGATCTCCGACCATCAAGGTTATCAATGCAACAGTCCGCCAAGTCCCAGATTTTATGTGAGAAACATTTTCAGATGACATTCATCCTGCTCAGATAATCTTCATATTGTTTAAAAAAAACAGATTCCTCTATGCTATTTATTTCCAAGGAGAGACGGGCACACCGGGAGGGGAGAGGGGTTACGTTTTAGGTGGAATGAAGTAGAGAGTTTGGCAAATGGCAGCAGGAACCTCTGGACGTCAGTGTAGGGTGTGCTTGTGGTGACGTTTTCTTCGTGCCAAGAAGAGAGGCTTCGAGCGCTGCAGCGAGCACT
The DNA here is from genome assembly GCF_003676395.1 of Aethalodelphis obliquidens. Lineage (NCBI taxonomy): Eukaryota > Metazoa > Chordata > Mammalia > Artiodactyla > Delphinidae > Aethalodelphis > Aethalodelphis obliquidens. The sequence continues at coordinate 5,363,700 of NW_020837946.1, forward strand.
CCCCTGTCCCCGGGGAGAAGCAGGACCTCTCAGAGCTGCACGGGCCACCTCTCTCCACGTGGCGTAGCTCTTTTTTTGGATTAAGGGCGCACAGGCAGGGGCCGTAGAGAATGCCACCTGCCCGCCGCCTTCTCATCTCAAGCGCACCCAATCGCTCCTGCTGGATTTCACTCCTCCTGCTAAAGCTCAAAAAAGCTTCGCTTGTGCTGTGGCCATTCCTTTACTGCAACACGAGGCCAAGGTACAGAAGGTAATAAAAATCACAGGGAATCGCAGGCCTAGGACAGCCTCAGACAGAAGGCGCACGGACCACACTCATTGACTGAAACACCACGTTTCCTATTTGATTTCTTTTCTTTTTTTTTTTTTACAAGTACAGAGGCAAAAAGGTCCAACATCTGAACGAGTGTCTTTCCGCGCTAAGTGTTGAAATGCAAAGAGAATCCGGCAATCAGAAATGCCCCCGTGACCCTTAAATACATATATACATCTGTAACATAATTTAAAAAGGTCTTTATAGAACATAAAAACCTCAACAGTATCTGCCCCTATGAAGTATTTTCTTTTTTTTTTTTACCTTTATGGTCCATTAAAAAATTAGATACCACCTTTCTCGTACGACCCCCCCCCACACTTTAAAAAAAAGTTATTTAAATTTATACTTAACAAATAGAAAGCTATTTGATTGGCAACAACCTGCAGTAGAAATTCCCTCCAGGTCTCTCCCGGGACACAGAAGGCGGGTGGAACATCGCGTGTGCTCGGTCCTGGGTGTGGATCCAGCCAGGAGGGACCCTGGGTCTGTCTGAGCTGACCTTCCCTCCCTCCCCAGTTCTAAGTGCCCGCCTGTGCATCCGGGGCAGACAGAGGGCACGCACCCCGAGCAGCCCTCTGGGAGGGCGTCAGAAGGTCGCAGACCCGTTCAAATCACGAGGTCGTCGTGGTCCACGGGACTGAAAGCGGCCGCTCGCAGGATGTCCAGGGAGTTGACCATGATCAGGGTCCCTGTGAGGTGTTTCCAGCGCTTGGTGATGGGGTTTTTCATCTTATCCAGGCCAGTGTGCAGCTCCTGGATGACATCCCGGTAGCTGTCCCCGACCTGGTGGCTCCAGGTGAGTAGAAAGTCGTACGCAGGCTTCCACATGGCCTGGGTAGTGGAGTTGTCCAAAATCAAAAGAGAGAGAAAAGATTAGGGGACACTGAGAGACTGGGTCCTAGAACCTCTCCTAGTACCAGTATCTCTGTTCATCACTGACACAACTTTTTTTTTTTTTTTTTTTTTCAGTACGCGGGCCTCTCACCGTTGTGGCCTCTCCCGTTGCAGAGCACAGGCTCCGGACGCGCGGGCTCAGCGGCCATGGCTCATGGGCCCAGCCGCTCTGCGGCATGTGGGATACTCCCGGACCGGGGCACGAACCCGCGTCCCCTGCGTTGGCAGGCGAACTCTCAACCACTGCGCCACCAGGGAAGCCCCACTGATGCTACTTTTTAAAATTTTATTTTATTTATTTATTTTTTGTGATACGCGGGCCTCTCACTGCTGTGGCCTCTCCCGTTGCGGAGCACAGGCTCCGGACGCGCAGGCTCAGCGGCCATGGCTCACGGGCCCAGCCGCTCCGCGGCACGTGGGATCTTCCCAGACCGGGGCACAAACCCACGTCCCCTGCATCGGCAGGCGGACTCTCAACCACTGCGCCACCAGGGAAGCCCCCTGATGCTACTTTTTAAAGAGTGAAATGAACCCAAAGAAGTCGCTCCGTCCCGGGCCGGCACATTTCAGAGGGAAGAACCACACGCCTTGTGTGAGAGCAGGTGTACAGTACCAAGCAGTGACCGAACAGATAGAAAGGGTTTCTCTTCCCTTCCAACCTCCCGCAGCACTTTCCGTTTATTTAGAAACTCCTCACATCCATCAAGGATGCCCTTATTCTTGGGACTCCAGCTTCCGAGGTCCTGCAAGCCTGACCGTCTTTCCAGAAACTTAAAGTGACCACTAGACAAGTGAGAAAACAAAGACTCCCTGAGCAGGAACCCAACCAGCCTTGGCCGAAGCTGACAGCATCCCAGGTATGCGTTTCACACCGTGTGGGGCAGAGCCCCAACCAGAACTGATCACGAACGGCTCCGTCAAGCACCATCGGGCGGAAGGTAATCTAAGATCAGGACCAGGGATGGATGGGCAGCTCCGAGGATGCTGTTCCAACGCCCCACTTGACGGGAGAGTGGCCTTGCCGCCGCCAGGGCCCGGGCTCACAACTAAGGATCCCAGGAAGGATGAGACTCGCTCCCGCTCGGCGAGAGCCTGCTACGTGCCAAGCACCTGCCTTCACGTTTTACCTATGCTGTCCTTGTAAAAACGCTGTACAGTAGACATTGTCCTCACTGCATTTTACAGGTGGAGGGAAGGGCAGCCCCACTCACCTCGCTGTCCACCACCCCATTCCTGTCCCGGTGGGGAGACTCGTATGCGTCCATCTGCTGCTTGGACACCTTGGCGAGCTTCTCGGCCAGCTCCCTCCAGCGCTGGGCCACCTCGACCGCCGTGGTCAGAAGCACGAAGTCCTGGATGAGTCTGACCACCAGGCCCTGGCAGTCCATCTTCAGTAAGGCCTAAGGAGGAAGGAGCAGGCATGAGGCAAGACACAGGGCAGGCTCTGGTTTCACGGGAAGCCTGCACCGCAGAGACCACGAGCCAGCACCCTCAACACTGCAAGGCCTGAGCGCCAGCACTGCCGGGACTCCCAGGTGCAGGAAAAACCACGATCTGTGGGAGGTACTGGGTCCCCCGCCCACAAATTCTCGTCCTCCTGGAACCTCCCAACGTGACCGAATGTCAAAGTAGGGATCTTTGCAGATGTAATTAGCTAACATGAGGCCCCATTGGACTAGGGTGGGTCCCTCGTCCAATGACTGGTGTCCTCATAAAGAGAGAAACAGACATGCAGAGACAGAGAGAAGCAGTCCACGTGAAGATGGAGGGAGACATGGGGTGATGCAGCCACGTCACTGGAGCCACCAGGAGCTGGGAGAGGGGCACGGGCCAGACCCCCTCAGAGCCTCCAGGAGGAGCCAGCCCTGCCGACACCTCCAGACCTGTCACAGGATAAACCTCTGCGGCTCAGAGCCTCCCAGCTTGCGGTACTTGGTCGCAGCAGCCCCGGGACGCTGACAGGCAGGGTGAGTGGGATGACAGCTGTTCATCTGTTCCCTCCCCGACTGGGGCACCTGGAGAGGTGATGCCCTTTGCCCAGACAGCCAGCTCGGCACAGCCTGGGGCTCAGGGCAGGACAAGCTGACGTCTGCAGGTGGGGAGCCCCAACGGGCAGGAGAGGTGCAGGTGAGGGCTCAGACCCAGGCCTCTCACGTTCTCGAGACACACGAAGGCCTCGCGTGGAGGGGAGGCTAACAGGACCATCAAGAAAGTCTCCAGGATTGATGGGACTGTTCCCTCGGCAAAGCTGCGAGAGCCTTCTAGTCTCTAGGATGGGGATCACTAACTATGGAGGGACAGGGGCTCAGGAGGGAAACAAACGCCCGTCAGCCAGGAAGGAGGCAACGGCCAGAGCCTTGCCCAAGTCCCGGCACGGCCCGAGCAGCACAGGGCCACCTTGGACTCGATCCCCCATCCAGGAAAGGGGCTGGTCAGTCAGGTGGGCTTCCAGCACAGCGCTCGACATCCTGTGGGTTCTGTGCGGCCCCAGGCTGGAGGCTGTGTCACATTAGCATTTCTGGCTCAAGGAAACAAAGCCACATAAGCAGCACAGACCCGCAGCCCTCCTGCCCGCACGCATCACCCCAAGCTACGAGCTGCACGGACGGCTGCTGGCTGTCGGGCTGCGGGTCCGGTGAGAGCCGGTACAATGAGTGTGCAGCTTTGGGCGGCCAGGATGGAGCCCCAGGCAGGGGGAGAAGGCGCGGTGAGAACCAGACTCTCATCCGCGGAGCCTCTGCCGTCCAGCACATCCTCGGGCTACAGCCTGACACCTGCAGAAACGACGGGGTCTGAGACCCCCTTGGGTCCTCAGACGTTGAGGATGCAACCAAAGAGATGCTGCTACCAGTCACCGGGCCCGGCCTTCTTTCTTTCCCTCTATGCTCTGTCCAAGCACCTGACGTCACTTCAAGGCTCCGAAGAGAAAGTGTTAAAAACAGCAACTGACCAAGCAGCAAGGCCCTCCCCAGCTGAGCCAAACGCACGGCTCACGCGCTCCCTCCAACATCCCGTGAGGACGCAGGCGGCCTGGCGTCTGCGCAGCATCAGTCTGCGGGGCTGCTACTTGGAAGAACGCCGCTATTTCTGAGTATTCTCACCTGCGTTTTATGTTTATTTGGGGGGAACTTAACAAATGAAGAAATGGTGACTTTTGGGGGGGTCCCTGAATGCAGAGGCTGATGCCCCAGCATCTCAATCTTTGCCTTTAAAACATAAGATCAATCTGAGGCCATCCTGGGTCCGAGGGGGCCGTAAAGGTGGGAAGGCAGAAGGGAGCTTCAGGACCACATGGTCCTTTTCTGATTTTTGTTTTTGATTTTAAATAAACTACCTTCATTGAGTATTTCCAGTGAGCCGGGTGCAGGGCACATCTACCTCTCAGAACCCCCATGAAGGGAAGCCAAGCTCACCCCAATTTGCAGGTAAAATCGGAGGGAAAGGGAGGGGCTCCCATACCTGGTGAGGGGCTCCAGGCAGCCTGTCCCCAGCTGCTACCCACCGTGTGGGTTGCACGGTGTCTGTTTTATAGACCCCGAAGAGGCTGGGTGGCTTGTCCAGGGTCCCACAGCTCGAGGGCACAGAAGTGGAGGCAGGCCCAGACCTCCCGGTGCTCAGGCCAATGGCCTTTCCAACTGTGTGGGCACCGCGTGACATCAGGAACCGAGCACGAGGCGTCATCTCAACGATTTACAGACTTCAGAAAATGGTCTCTGAACTTTGGTATCTTCAAGTGAAATTGTTTGAAAGAACTTAAATGTTTACTAGATTTGTGCTGCAGAAGATGTGAAGAGTATACGGGGTGTGTTTGTGGTATGGGGGAGACGTGTGACAAACTGGTAGAATTCTGGATTTAAATTCTTTTGCCTGAATAAAAAACAACAACAAGGTCCTACTTATAGCACAGGGAACTACATTCAATATCCTGTGATAAACCATGACAGAAAAGAATATGAAAAACAATGTATATATATGCATAACCGAGCCCCTTTGCTGTACAGCAGAAATTAACACAACAATGTAATTCAACTCTACTTAAATAAAATAAATTAAAAAAAAAGTTAGAAAAAAATTCTTTTGGCGTGGTGTGGTTTGAGCCCAGACACACAGGAGAGGCAGGGTGCCCTCCAGCCACGCCTGGTGTCCTGAGAAGGTGTCTGGCCCTGTGACAATGGTCCCACCCAGGCTTCCTCACAGTGTCCCAGCAGTGTCTGTGTGCTCAGTTACCAGGCTCTGCAGGTGGCCTTGTTTTCTAGGTAACAGAACACTTCAGAGTCACCTGCTTCTGATTCGGGTATCCCTGGCGGGGGCGATCAAAGCTGCTCTCTCCCAGGACACCGGGTGCAGGCACAAAGGTCCTGAGGAACTCAAACCCTCTCTCTGGCCCCGAGCGGTCACAGCTGGGGCAGAGCGCTGCCCACACCACCGCCAAGGGGTAGTTCATGCATTGTTTTTGTCTGAACGGCACATTTTGGGTGCCCACCAAGTCTCAGCAATAGAAAATTTCTCAGGGGCAGGGATACGGTGCTGGAACCTTTTCCCTGTAGCATCTTCTTTAATTTCTGCACACACACCGGTATACACAGGTGATACCAGAAATAAAGCCCAAGGCTGGTTCCAGCTGGACTCTCGCGAGCTGGAGTGACCCATGACTTAAGTCAGGGTGGCCAAGTCTGTTCCAAGGGCAAGACAGGACCTATTTTTGGCTTTGTGGGCATGGCGTCTCTGCCTCAGCCCCTCGACTCTGCCCGTGGGGCGTGAGAACAGCACGACAACACTTGAACGAGTGGGCAGGGCTGCGTTCCAGTAAAATTTCATTTACAAAAGCAGGTGGCCCGCGGGCCAGTGTGTCAATCCCTGTTTGAAGAGACATTCTTATGAAAATACAACAAAACATCACTTTGCTGTATGTTCACTTCACCCCAGTCGTGCTCCCATTCCTGAGATGCTGAAACACCAGAAGGGCAGTCACCATGGCAACCCTGCTCCTCCCTGTGGTAGCAGCCTTGGGCTGTGGGACCACCTGGCAGGAAGTCCCCAGGAACCTCCCTAAGTGCACAGCAGGTAGTTAACTGTGTCCTCTTCTGAAGGATAAAGAGATTTTGCTCCTGATTCAGAGAATCCCTCCACACTGTCCTCTCCAGCCGCCCTAGCTCTCCCCGATCTCAATCCCCCCTTATTTCCATTAGTTTTCAAGGTTCTCAGTGTTGATTTCACCCCGCACCTCACTCCTAAAGCAACCACCCACCTTGACTTATATCCTACAGTAACTTTCCCTTTTTCAGAGAAACTTCTCTGAGAGCCCAGAGCATCCAACCTTCCTTCCTTCCTTCCTTCCTTCCTTCCTTCCTTCCTTCCTTCCT